>NW_009920551.1:52737-54135 GCF_000696875.1 Nestor notabilis | reverse complement strand
GAATGCCTTACACTAGACCATGTCATCCAAGGCTCTGTCCAGCCTGGCACTGCCAGGGATGGAACATTTATCACTTCTTTTGGGAACCTGTTCCAGTGTCTCACCACCCTCACAGTAAAGAACTTCTTCCTTATACCTAAGCTGAATTTCCCATGTTTAAGTTTAAGCCCATTATCCTATTATATTACTACAGTCCCTGATGAAGAGTCCTATATCACCCCATAGGGAAAAAAAATTATAAAGAAATAACATAATCAGATTAGCAAATATAGTTGCTGGGCGAGGAGCCTCCAGTCAAGTCCCTAGTGTGCCCTTTGACATTGCTGTGATTTGCTTAGAAATGTTGGTGCTAATCAAAACTTGATGGAAAGCAGATTTCATATGATATTTCCTTGCATTAGGGTTATGCCAACAGACCTAGACCGAGCAGCACCCTCTGTGTACCATCTACCAGAGGATGACTCTGAATAGATACATAGGTCTTATAGGTGTGGAGACATTGTGGAGACTGGTAACACATCCCTACTGCCCTCCAAGTACCCAGAGGAGAGTTAGCAGGATGCAGAGACAGCCCTGGAAAGAGGAGTCACCAGGACAGGCTCTGCACAGCATCCCTCCCCTCATGGGTCTGCAGAGCTTTGGAGCAAGTATTGGGGAAGCTCGTGCCAATATTTTCAAAGTAGATACTCATTTAGCACATATTCATGCACGATGTCCTAATGCAGCTTTGTCCTCAGGACAGGTCAGCTATTTTTCACCCAAAAGTGGTCCCATCTGGGTACCCTGATTGCTTTTGAACAGCATCAGTCCTGAATGCATGAGCTCCTGTGCTGCCTCAGTGATAAGCTCCATCTCATGCAGGGATGGTAAAGATGAATTAGTTAATTATGTAAAGTGCTTTGGAGATAAAAAGTGACATCTGAGTGCCAAGCATTACTATTAATAACAAAACATATACCACCTACCAGGTATTATTTCTTCTTCTTCCCTAAATAATATAGTTCTGAAGTTCAGATAACACCAGCATAAGTCAGTAGGAAAATACAAGACTTCCAGCAAAGGTGTATTTTGATCTAAGCAATCCAAAATTTCAGAGGAGCCCATTTTCTCCTTGTCTGCCTGTATTTTACCACCTCTATACCACAGTGTCCCCGTAGCAGTATCAAATCCTAGCAGACTGCAAGTCTTGCATAAAAATCCGCCCTTCTTTCTTCTGGTCTTCTGTGTAAACACCTGAAGCATCTCTGTTCAAAGTCAAAGAAAGCATCTCTGTAAGGTTAACAATCTGCCTGATTCCTCTTCAGCAAATCACTTACGCACATACTCAAAGTGCATGCTTTAGGCTTGAGAAAGCTGGGTGCCAGATTCCCAATGGAGCTTCAGTTTTACTGAAAGCCA
>NW_009920551.1:32533-52706 GCF_000696875.1 Nestor notabilis | reverse complement strand
GAAAGAGTGGGAGAGGAGATATTTCCTCCAAAAGTTCAAGATCACATGGAATGCCGGATTGCAGTGTATGAAATTAGATGAAAAGATTACAAAATAGGAATTTTTGTACTGTACCAAGCAAGGTATAAACTGCATTTCATACCTGTTCATACCATTTGTTATGTTCTTGCTGAGTCACTTCAAAGCTAGACCTCAGTGGTAAAAGCAGCTGGTCTTACTGATTTTGGTCCATTATAATATTTCAACAAAAAGACTACAAAAGTGTTTTGTGAGATACTAAATAAGTTACAAACTCTGCTGTAGCCATGTAGTTCATTAAAAAAGGTTGCAAAGAATCCAGACATATATGACAATCAAGGCAAATATTAACTAAACAACAGTAAACCATACAGTGTATTTCTGCTGGTGGGGAAGCACTTTACTCTGTATGCACCATACAGCAAGCCAAATTTAATATATTTTGAGAATTAAGCAATTTTTTGTATACACTCCTTTTTCCTCTTCTCTTCCCTGATCCCCCTTTTTCTCTCTCTCCTTGCATGAAATTTGAAGGCATTCATGTAAAATGGCTCTTAGGAATATCACACATGTTTTATTTATGGTAAATATATTACAATAAGCATGTTCTCTGTCATTGTCTGAGAGATTTATTTATTGTACCACACTTTTGAAACTGCTGATATTGATTGTTTCAAGAGGTTGCCTTAAAGGAAGAGGGGGAGAAAAAACAACAACAAAAAAGCCTCACAAATGAAAAGAAATGGCCATGTTGCTATCAATTATTTCATAATGAGATATGAGAGAAGAATTTTAAACATTATCTCTAGCATTACAGTTGAACAAACAATATATTTACTGGAAATTATACTCCAATGATGAATGGCTTGTTTTAAAATAGAGGCTTCTCTAATGGGGGCCTTTCTGAGCAGTAGTGACACACAGTCCAACTCACAATTATTACTGCATTTTAATCAAAACTGAATTCCGTATTTTTGCCAGAGAGTGAGAAGAGTGAATCCCATTTGCAAATATCTGTATCCTGATGATCCCCAAACAAGAACAAATTCTAAGCTGTCCAAAAATATTCCAGCGATAATGCCATTTGTTAGCAATTCATCCTTTTCCTCCCGCTAAAACCCTTCTTTTGCTTGCATTCTCAGTGCCCAGGTACATTTTCAATTGCAAGGACTCAGTAAAAAGGAGTGTAACACTTGCTTTTCCCACCACGACCAAACAAGTGCACCCTCCCCCTCCACATACCTCATCTTATGTAGAATAGGGAATTGGATATTAGTCACTGCAGTTTCTAGCTATGACAGACAGTAATTTACCATTTTATTGTGATTCAGTGCCTTGGACAGAGGCACACATTGCCTGTCATGCTGTGTTCATCACCGACTGTAGAGACAAGCATTGCTTGTCAAATAGTAGAGCCCTTATAATGAGGACACCTAAGTGTAACATAAAAGATCCACGGGCAAAAGGACTTCTTATGGAGGGCTTAAAAACTCTAAAGCAGTGTGAGCTAGTTAGATAATACACAAACTTTGTAAGTGATGGAAACAGATATTTCCCTTTTACATCTATTAGGCATACCAGAAACGTTACCAACAGAACAATACGTAAACCTTTGTGCAAAGAAGGCAGAGCAATTTATTTGCATTATCTTACCACCCCATAGATGAGACTAAGGAGAAGAGGGGGGGCATGACACGCATAACAAAAACCCCACAACCTAAAACAGGTGTCCACAAGGGAAAAGCAAAAACCTTCTACCTTTCAGCAAAGCTGTTGGATGGTCACTAATGAGATTTCTGATGATTTTCATTTGTCTTCATTTCTAGTGAGCTTGACTCTGCATGGCATTTTTTCATAAAGTGAAAGGTAAGGTGGGACAGCAGGTTACAGCGCGCGTCATGCCGTAAGCATCTGTCAGGGGGCAGAAAACTGACACTTGAGATTAGATTAATTCTCCATCAAACCTAATTGGAAATAATGGACTGGATCCTCAGCTGGGGTAAATGAACACAAACCCTGTGTTTTCAATGAGGCCATCCACTTTTACCTCTATTGGGGAGTTCTGTTACACCAACCCATGCTTAGTGGTGTAATGCCTGCCTGTCATTGCCCACATCTCTCTGAGGGCTGGAGCTGGTCCTCTGAACTTGCATTGCTTTGGGGCGTTGCTCTTGGCCAGTTAGGAAAGGGTCTGGACAAAACATGAGGGAAGGTTTGTAAAGTGTACAGGCAATAGCTCGGCTCATCTGCTGTTCAGGCCCATCAGTCTGCTGGAGGATGCAGGCAACAGGAAAGAGCTGAGACGCCACAAGGGGCCTGAGAAGTTGAGCGTAAAGCCAGAGCTACGCTTGGCTTCAGACACTTGGCAGCAGTAGTGCACTCAAAGCAACCTCTGAAGCGCAACATGTGCTTCACAGACTGGGGCCCTCTGTGAGTACAGTTCCCTTTTGCTTTTTATCACTCTCCCTCCCACCCCAGCCCAAATGGGCTTTCCTAGCGTGAGATTGCAAAGCATCCTTTGAGTGTGTACTTCCAAGGGTGAGCAGAGTCACATGTGCATAAGCTGTCTCTGTGTGTAGACCATACGCTTCCCTGTGTGGGAGAAGACAGACTGAGAGGTCCATGAACTGTCTTTTCCACCCAGGATTTTCCTAGGATAGCCCACAGCTGGAACTATGTGAATAAACCTATGCCAGCTTTTCACTGGCCAAAGGGACAACAGTCTTCCTTGATGCCCCAATCCAGGGCATCCCACAGCAGAGGAGCTCCTGCAGGAGATAGGAGCTTCCTCCCTTCTTCTCCACCACTATGCCTTCCCTTTCTTGGGGCTAGGACAACAAAGGAATGAAGCTGGATGCAAATGCTGACGCATGGAAGTTCTACCACATGCTTTTATACTTTCTCATTTGCAAAGTAATGTGAGCATACACAAGTTCATCTGTGTGCATCGCAATATGCAATTTTTCGGCTTTAGATGCTGTGTTACAGAAATCTGCCTCCATACACAGTTCAGCATCTCATTTGCAGGCAAGGTTATGTTTTCCTTTAAGAATAGTTAGAAACACAACCAATTTTAGGTAATAATACAAATTTAGGAAAGTGCATGTTCTAATAAAGGTAGTTTAAATGTATTTAGAGGCCAAGGAATACTTGAGCTTTTATATTGCCAGTATCAGATATACATTTGAATATTAGTGAAGCTAAACTGATTGATTGGATTACTTTAGGGAAGGGTGAGACACAAATGCAACATTTTAGTTAGTCTTATTACATTTTCATTTACCTTAAGGGAAATCATAACTGCTTGAAGACTGGATATTAAGAATGCCCAGGTAAATTTTTGCAAGATTTTGTTTCATCACTATATGCTTATGTTACATGCTGACATTCATTTGCTAATGCTCTTTCTTATCTTTTGTCCCACCTCTCCTAAAAATGAAAACAATATGTGAAATTGAAAAATGGTGCTCACTGAGGGGTTTAAAGACATTTGAAATTTGGAATATATTTTAAAGGTCAATTTCAGCAGTAATTATGTTATAATGGTGAAGCTTTTAGAGAATGTGAAACACAAGATTAATATGTTGCCAGATAGAAAGTGGCAGAAGACTTTATCTTGTGTGTGCGTGTGAGTGTGTACATGCATGCACACGCGCATTGCATGTGTTGGAGCTTACAGGCTCCAGCAATACATCAGACCAGCTTTCACAAATGCAAGGAACACCAATGCAGTTTGTACA
Source organism: Nestor notabilis (assembly GCF_000696875.1). Classification (NCBI taxonomy): domain Eukaryota; kingdom Metazoa; phylum Chordata; class Aves; order Psittaciformes; family Psittacidae; genus Nestor; species Nestor notabilis. The sequence goes on along the minus strand of NW_009920551.1, from coordinate 48,948 downwards.
TGTATAAAACTTGATATCAAGGACACTTGCACTGAACACAGGTTCATACTTTTAGTCCTGGGAAGGGATTTCTTATTGCAAACTTGCTGTCCCAGTTAATGGCAATGACAATAACATCAGCTGGAATTGGACCAGTGTGCAAGGTGCTGTACAGCCAGAGAATAAAACCTGTAAAACCACCCATACACATTTACTTAGTCAAGACAAAGTGAGACTTTTCCTGTATTTTGAGGGGAACTAGAGATGCAGTTAGATCAAAAGAAGTATTCTGTTTTATAATGGGTGTCTGTGTAAAATATAAATCTATTTAATTATTTTTTAATTCTTGGATGGGTACTTTAACCACAGGATCATCTATGCAATATTTTATCATCTATGTTGTATTTTGTCAGATGACTTACTGGGTCACTGTGGATTTCTTGTTGCTTGATAACTTAATGTGCCTCAGTTTACTCAATCTGAAAAGAAAGCTTCGAGTCATGACAATGTTAAACATCATATGAGATTTGAGCTCTCTTGGAGTGAGCTGTGTAAGATGTTTCAGATCCTCTGATGGAAATCAATGTATAAAGCATGGTGAGAACTTACTCAAAGTAGCCAACAAACTTTTTCCTTACAAAAACCTCACTGCTGGATGCAATCCTACCCCTCCAGGAATGGCATTACTCTGAAAACTCAGTCTAGACTTTTCACTGGAGCCTGCTACAGATGGGCATTTTCATCCCATCAAAGTTTCTCAGTTGTCTGTCTCCTTTTTGGAAATCCAAGCTTGACAGCACATTTCTAAGATGGAAACAGCCACAGGGATGGATCAGAGCCTGAGCACAGAGGGGAGTGTTAATACTGTCTAGCTATAGTTATCTGAAGCAAATCCTACAAAACCTGGAGGCCTCTGTGTGTCTCTATTCATTATACAGGGGTGGGATTCTTCTCCTTTATTTTTAGCATTTACAAGTCAGTAGAAGAAGTCTGAGCTACTTTTCTTTTAGCACCAGTAGAGAAAAAAGATCAGGCAAAGAGTGTGGGTTACCCAGCTGGTCCTAGGCAGATATCTAGGCTGTTGCTGCTCTCTTCTGACTACATAGGGAGGATAAGTGACAAGCTCAGGGTAAGCATCTAACTCTTAGACACTTAATCCTTAGATAAATCTTACCTGTATGCTACTCACCCCAGATGCTCCCATTTGCATTTAAGTAAGATGCCTAAAAACTCCAAGAAGACAGTGAGGTCCCATCTCTCCAGTGAAGGAGTGAATATGAAGGCAAAGCCCCCATTGCATAAGCTGTGATTGCTTGGAACCCACAATGCACCTGGCCACTGCAGCAAGGCAAAGTAAAACAATAAACCAAAATATGACGTATATCGAGACAACTAGTCTTTTGCAAAAGCACATCATAAATAGTATATTTATAACATTAATTAAATGTCTACAACTAAAATTATTTACAATAGAAGTGTGAGAACTCAATAGGCTGTTAGTGAAGTCGGCTCATTTCATTCCAGAAGAACTGGACAAAGACTTATTGCACTGTATAAGAAAATCTTAAGGAGTTGCAAGCTTAGAAAAGTTTATTTCCAAGATGCCTACATAACACTAATGAATGTATTATATAGCTTATAGTTAATGAGCAAAAACCTAGCTTGTCTTGACTTGTCTTTGACTTATTTCCCATGTAAACAAGAAGAAAATTTTATTTGTATAGTAATTAAATCATAGCATACGATGTTAAAGAGAGCTCCAGAAAATCTACATCTTAAGGTGCTTTGGTATTACATTTCTCAGCAGACTGTAAAGCAAAGAGCAGCGGCATGACTGAAGGCTAACAGGTTGCTGTCTTTATAGGCAACAATGCCTACATATCCACCTATAAATAAACCAGTCAGGATGCTGGCATGTGCCCTGCCCTACCGTTTTCCACACTACTGAATCGTTAGTACATACTTTGGCAGTTTGGGCCTTCCTACATGAGAGCATAAGCCATGACAAGGACCATTCCCAAAAGTAGTGTGAATGAATTTCTACCAGGTCTGTCTCCTTCTACTCTATTCCGTCCTCCACTCTCTTTTCCAGGAGGCTTTTCATGCTCATGGGTGCTGACACATCCTTATGGCATTAGCACATTCCTTCATTTTCAGGCTTTGAAAACCTTGGACTGTTATATGGGGTTTCTCTCCCATACTCAGAGCAGAGCCCACACAGAATAACACACCTACTTACTGTGAGTGTGGTCAGACTATGCCAGTAGTCTTGGTGTTAGAGAACTGCCCCTTACTCTGTCTTATTTAGCTATTCAGACATACCCAGTGTCTCAGTTGCCTTTAGGAGGGAAAGGCTAGTTTCCAGCAGCTGAAAATCTGTATCTGTGAGCATAAAGAAGCTTTTTTGATCCTTCTGCAACTGTGATCTTAAGCCTCAAGGCTCAAGAGCTGGTTACGCAGACATGGTTAGGTCATCCTTTTTCATACAGCAACCATTCGCTTACAGGCCACTCAGCTGGACCAACCAACAAATAACAAGGAAAAGAAAGAGGAGCTGGTAAGAGCAGATATAATTACCTGTTGGTTTCGTGATTTGGATCTCATTTTATGAAGCTATGAACACCCACCAGCCAGCTAAAATTAATAAAGTAGGTCACTGTCGAACTCACTGTTATTATGCTTAATTTTTCTTTTCTTCTCCTTATACTCTCCTTTCTGAGTTTTCTCTGAGGTGACTTTGCCCATCCCTCATTGCTTCTTTGTACTCAAGGTCATTCATCATGAAGATTTCTTTTCACCCAATAGGCTGAAGGGTAAATAAATCAGGAGAAATCAAGTCCCTTCATTCCCCGCAAGTAAGGAATCTGCTACCTGCAACTTCTCCTTGTCCTCTTAATAGCTGTTGTCCATTTAATAAACATCATAACAAGGCAATGTCTCTTTATCATGTCCCTTCAGATGCCAAGACTCTGTGATGTGCATTAAAGTTTTGGAGCCACAGGGTGTGCCAAAAGCTGGGTCATATGTTTTGCTATGAAGTTCTTGCTATTTCAGCTTTGTCTATAAAGGGCAAATGGTAAATCATCTTCCTGAGAGTTAATGGAGCATTTCTGCAGCAAGAGGAAAAAGGAAAAAAGTTTCAAGAATGCTTTATTTTCTCAGCCAAAATTCTCCTTGCCTCTCACCTGCTTAGGAGTCTTAATTTTCCTTTCTTTATTCTTCTAGTTACTTTTTATCTTCGTTTTCCTTCACGTTATAAGCTAGCCTGTAATTCCGTTGCTTCACTTTCAGATCCACACCCCTTTTCAGCTCTCCAATTGTAATATTTTGAACTATAACATTAAAACCATACTACCTGTCTAGTATCTTTCCTGAGTAGGTTTCTAAGCTCTTTGCAGACAGTAATTAACTGAACCTGACAACAATCCTGGAAGTTTAGGTTAGTGGAGGCATAGAGTGCCTGAATGGTCACATATTTAATTAGTGGAAGAGCTAGAAAGAGAGACCAGGTGTCTTGACTCTTCATCCCTTGATTTGGCTGTCTGATGTTGTCTCACACAGAGCACAGGAAAATATGGATCAGGCTATTCCTCTCCCTATCCCTCCTCATCTTATTGTAATTATCGATCCATATTTAATCTACTTTAACAATGCCAGATTCCCCACCAGTCTTTTCTGATTAATGCTCTGCAATACTCTGATTACTCTCTAATACTCTGTCTTTTGATCCTATCCTTTCCCTTGAGACATACACCCCTGTCTGCTACAACGTGGAGGAAGACAAGAATGGGTTATTAATGATTATTAAAGGCTCACCTTCAGCTACCCCAACTAGTGGGTCCAGCCAAGTAACTCCACACTTTTACTTTTCTGTATTTAAAGTTATTCATCAGCAGGGACATCTTTGCCTGGAAAGTGGCTTTTTGAGCATTGCAGGACTCCTTACTTATGGTGTGGTTTGCAAGCACATCTGATCTGATTTTCCCTCCAATGTGTGCCCAAAGTTTATACCATTCCTAAATCACTGCTAAGCTAACTTCTTTCCCAGATATCCTGACAAGCTTAGATGAATCCCTGACTTCAGGCAGGAACAGTTCCTTATGAGGGGGAACATGTACATCCCTTCTCTTTCTATCCCACATGCTCATATGGCTCCTGGCTTGTAACTTTCTAGATTAAGCTCCTGTAGTCCCTTTTGTGTGCTTGGGATGGACTGGGTGCCTCACATACAGACAAGGAGATGGTGCTGTAGTGATGAGAAGAGCATAGGTCAGTAGGCTCAGGACACTTGCAGAGGTTCTTTATGCTTTCACAAAGACATATTTCAAATTACTTTGCCCACAGTTCAAAGGAAGCTGTGGCAGAGCTGATGGCTGTTTCCCCACTATTGCTTCACGAGCGGTCTCCTTGTTGGTTGAGTCAACCTTCACCAGCCCCCCATGCAGGTACCTTGGCACATCTCGGGACAAACAACCCTCACACATACTGGATTCGCTTGTCTCAATTTCTGCACTGCTTCCGGTATTCATCATCCCTCCCCATGCTGCCGTCTCCCTGACTAATTAATAAGTGAGTCATCTTCTCTTGTGGCCTCGAAATGCATTCAAACTGTCAGTGGGGCATTTATTTATTTATTTTGTTGTTGTTGTTGTTAAAGGCCCACTATTCTAAACAAATGGAAGGATAAATAAAATCAACTCAGACAAGGTTATTTCACATTCCTAATTTCCAACACCTTTTTTTTTTCTCTGAAGCCCCACGATGCTTGTTTGTATACTCCCCCCTTCGCTCTCCCACCTGCTAACAAAAAACAAAATACATTTTCGAATCAAGATAAAGCCATCAAAGAACTAACTAAACATGATTAGAAAGGACCTCTCCTTAATGGGAAAAAAATCATGATTTAGACCTGGCTGCTTTCCAAATATCACTGTGCAATCAACCAAAGAAACACATTTTAGAAAACAGAATTGTAAAAGTAACTTTGAAGAATCGGTTGCCATGGAAACAGATCTGTAAATACTTAACTGCAAACATTAAGTGACACAGTGATATTCCAGAGCCCAGGATGCCTTAAAAGGATGGCAAATTTCACCCAGCTCTTTAAATAATCAACTCGGCTGTGCTTTGATTTTTCTTCTTTTTTTTCCCCCTTTTCTTTCTTTTTTTCACACCATTCAGTGCAACCGCATCCCTGTTCTCAGGCATGTGTGATAATAGAAATGCCAGAACTATTTTATAAAAGAGAGTCCTGATCTTCTATAACACAGAGGCATAGAGGGAGGAGGGGGCACCAAATACAGAGTCAGATCAACCTGTGGAGTCTGAAAATATAGCCCAGACTCATTCTATTTCCCTGTAACTGCAGGGTCAGAAGAAAGCGTGATTGATTGTGGCTTTTCACTGCAAGAAAAACCGCAAACGACCAGCAATTTCTTGTCAGGGAAGAATCAGATGCAAGGAAATAAAAGGGTTATGGGCAATTTTAATTTAAACAAGTGGGTGCATTTATGTGGTGCCCTAGCTTTAAATCTTTGCTCAGAGTTACCTCACTCCTGAGTTCCCCAGGAACTAGGGACCCACCTCCTGTTGCCTTCAGGAGTAAGAGGCTCTCCCTTGGGGAGCTGGGGCCCCTCTCCCTTCTTGTCATGAAGCGTCCATGCCCCACGGACTTATCTGGTTCAGTAAAGAGGGCAGCTTCATCTGAAAGCCTCAGGTTATTTGAGGGGCAAAACGTCTCTCCCCATGCTAAGATCAGAAAAATCAATAGCACTGGTGTTTCCTTCTAGGAGAACAGTGAGGGGTAGCTGCTGATAGACTCTTCCTAGGCACTGATTGCAAAGATTTCTGCAAGCTTGCTTTTCCAAAATCTTGAATGTGTCTAATTTTCAGATGTATTGCTAAAGGTCTATGTGTTCTTCCCAGCCTAAAGGAAGGTGAGGTGGGTCATTGTTGCTGTAGTGTGAAAGATAACTTAAGGGATGGACATGACCTGGTGTGTGAGAATACAGTGAACTGCGGTTAAATATCCATAAATAACAGCCTTGTTCATCTGATTGAAGTTTTGGCAATATAGGTTTTACTGCAGTTTTAAACCTTACATGGGCGGAAGCTGACTGCGGGTTAATTTAACTTGTGGAAATCTTTTGAGCAAGGTTATTCCTCTTTGGCTTCTGACAGGTTATGCTCAGAGCCTATGAGCATCCCTACACTGCTAAAATAACATATGGTTTTTCCTGTGTAAGGGGCTAGTAGAGAGGAGAGGATTTTTTTTCCCACTACAATCCTGCTGTTGGCAAACCTTTGGATTTGAACCAGAGATCCTCACTGCTGAGCAACAGCCTGTGAGTATCTTCAAACATGAGTTTAACTGTTGCTTTAAGAGGACCTTTAATAACCCGCTTGTTTTCATAGTTCTGGTTGGGTTTGAGGTTTTCTCTTCCCTGTGGGCCGGCTATGTTATCCTACTGAAAGCTGAGCAGTATTATCCTTTAAGCTGATTTTTCTGCCCAGCTTAGGAAAAGAAGGGACAGGCAGAGGAAGGGAAAAGCCGTAGAGTCCAAGGATGCAAGAAAAAATGGAGAGGACAGAGAAATGCACTTTGAAAAGAGCCCTGATCTCTAAAGTGATCACCTTCTACTTACACATTTTATTTGCTGGAAGTCTGTACAGCTGTAAGAGATTTGTCTCTCTTAGTGTTCAGGGGTACTGAAATGAACAGCAAAAACAGATAGAGGGATAAACCTAGAAATAGATAAGTTAGCAATCGATTTGTATATATAGATACATATTTTTTTTTTAAGAGATGTCTTTATCTCAGATAGCTGAAAAGTTCCCACCTGTATCTCTCTGTCCAGCCTGCCTATCCCTTTCTTTCACATGTGTGCCATCTATCTGGAGACCTCTGAGAAAAACCTGTGTCATCTTTGCAGAAGGAAAGTGAGGAAAAGCACATTTTCCTTTGCTCTCCTCTACTCCCTCCTGCCCCCTCCTCTGGGTGCGTGCTTCAAGGAGATGTGTGTGTGGCAGACAAAGCCCAGCACAGGGCAGGGAGAGGAGAGGTGGTTCTCATTTGCAAAATCCATAGTGGCATGGTGGTGATGGGGTGCGGGAGAGGAAGGGGGTATGGCATGTCACTTCACTTTATCACTGCCTGGGCTCTCGCCTTGTCATTCGGCACTTGCCATGAATCTAAACAGACTTTGGCCTTAATAACTTCACACAAGTACTGCATTGCCAGTGACTTTAGAGATGGGTGACAACAGGCAAGGAATTATAATGAATTGCTGCAAATGCCTTCTTCACACAAATTACAGTTATTTTTCTCTGCGCCGGCATGGCTTCCAACATCAGCATTTTGGTTCAGAAGATAGGTTTGGGTACTTATGTGTCTAGGGACAGAGACATTTTACCATCGCACTTGGAACAGTTCTCTTTCTTTCCCTGGTATTTTTTGGTTTGTTTGTTCATTTGATTTTGTTGGTTTGACTGTCTTTTCCTCATATGCAGTCAGAAAACTGACTTTATTTTCCTAATGAAAGCAACACACTGCTCATTCTGCATCCATTCTGCACTTTGACAGGAAGCTTGGCCCTTGTGACTGCAACAGTTTAATTTGGGATTAATATCTTTCTCTGTCACCATAGTTATCCAAAGTGGGCTGTGAAGGTCCCCTTCTCCACTGAGCACCATGCCACCAGGCCATTTGGTATTCCTGATAGGTGTGCTCTGGTGAAGAAGCTCCTAAATACCATGCTTGCCTTTATCAGGATAGCTGTTTTGGTCTCAGAAGGGTGAGCAACTCTTCCTTCTAGCAATTTCCAACACCTCAGCACCCAGACTGCCCATGAGTGTGGCCCCAGGAAAGCAGATTCAGGTCAACAGCCACTGGTACCTGTAAGTAGAGTCAACTTAGTCAGTCTGTGGTGCATTATGGGCTCTAATTATTGCAGGAAAGAAGGTAAAGGTCTCCCCAAAACAACATGACTTCCTTTAGACTGGTGTTTATTGCCAGTATATGGTCAGTACATACCTCATAGCCATCTCTTACTTCTCCATTACAGTCCTTGGTGAAGTCCATTACAGGTGAAGCTAAGCAGTCCTTGGCATTTCTAAGAAAGAAATGCCCAAAGTCTCCAACGATAGGTAAATTGCTCTAAAATCACTTTGGTGTTAACACACAGCCAACCTCTCCATCTTAATGCTCATCCTGGATGGGAAGGCATCTCTTCACTAGGGCTCACTACATAGTTATCCTTGGGTTGAGGGCAGGAGAGTGTTTTGCTTTGTCACTCCCCACATTGGACAACAGACTGGTTGCCTCCTCAGTGCATGGGTTCAGGTGATTTCAGAGGTGGTCTGTGGAGAACAGAGAATACCTGCCACACAAAATCAAGACTCACCTTCAGTGAGGTGTGAGAGGAGAACTGTTAGGCAGTCACTTTGTGCAGTTCTGAAAAGGTCACTTTTTTTCTTGCTGAGCATATTCCAAAAACACTGGAGTAAATGGAAAGATATATTCTGGCTGCTCTGGTTTTTGTTGTAACTTGGAAACATGAGTTTCTCCACATGACTCAGAAGTATAACTCTAAGCGCACATCAACCTCATCAACTTTAGTATTCAAAAGAACCGCTGGACAGTTTTGATTGACACCACAGGTCAGCTGAGCTTTTGGGCAGTTTAGTCAGCTCCTCCTTGATTCACTCTGCCTGAATGTAATCATCCATACACAAGGCCTTGCTTCAATTGTTCAGTTCCTAGATTGGTCTTAAAAGACTTTATTTGTGTTATTGCCCATGTTACTTTTTTGGTTAGCAGCTGTCATGTGCCAGGATCAACTAAGCTATGATAATGCATGGGAGCATTATTTAAGCTATATAAGGGGTTATTCTTAAGCAGTTAAGAAAAACGGGGTGTCTGTCATTCAAGCCCATATTATCCTGGAGATGTACACCTGCTGCTGCTGCTGGGTCTCAGGTGTATTGAGGGCAGGCATTTGACCTCCTCCTGCTTACATTCCTCTGCATGGAAATGGATTAGTCACTGTGAGGACTGTTGTGAGACCAGAAGTCCAGTTACAAAGTGCCCTGAGAAACATGAGACCAAAAAGGATTGTTATTAAAGGGTGAGCTATTTGAGAAAAGGCACTGAAACCATCATGTTTGCATTTGCCATAGTACAGTGTGTCTTTGAATAGTAACTGACTTGCTTACTGGCAGGGAAAATCTGTTGCTGCTGCTTGCCCTGTGGAGTCAATGCAGTTAAAGGGACACTGCCAACATGCACTACGTCCTCAGGAACAAAACGTGAATTACAAGTAGTTTCAGGTGCTATGTTTGCCCTTGAGTATCCTTTGCTGATTTTTGTTGTCTCACAAACATGTTTTAAAATGCTTTTCCTTCCCTTGCTGCAATGTGAAAGTCCAGCTACTGACTGTCAGTTGCCGAATGAATGTTGCCAAGTCCACCACTAGTAGAAGTGTGACAAGTGTTTCACTTCAGCAGCTTCCCTGTAAGAAGGTACATGATGATGGTATTCATGCACCTTGTCAATAAATTTATCAATTAAGTTTCAAGACATCCTCAGGCAGTATCAGTAGCACACATCCACCACTGGCCTTTGTCAGAGATGGGATGTGCTAGCCTGTATATGTGGTCTCTCCATGCACAGCCATTTGTAGGTTGTGAAGCATGGCATCTTCATTTCTTTACAGTTATGACAAACGCTGAGCCAGGTGCTTTAGTGTCCAGATCACAACTGGATTGGGCAGCATTAGCAGTTAAGAAAATCTATATTTAACTGGGAGATGCCTAAACATTACTAGTGCCATCCCACAGGTAAGTAGTAGTGTAGTTATTTTTATCCACGGCTCTAAAATCAGGAATGAACCTTAATTTTCATCTGCAACTCATATGAGTGTAACCACGTTGGACTGAACTAAGGTCACACAGTCTAAAGTTAACGAGCTACCAATGTTTATGAGTTGCCATGCACCTTTTGGGCTTCTCATGGGGTGTTTTTGCATGCAGGGGTGGCAAAGCTAAGGACACTTATTTGATGAGTTGTATCAGGGCAGCTGACAGAGGGCGACTGAATATGCATGACACAAAAATCTCTAATACAGGAACTATGCAGAAAGCACTGCAGTGTTAATTTATCCAGATCAGGTGTGAGCACACAATACATTTACATCAGTGAGCCAGCTAGCACTGCTGCAAACTTCAAGTTTTAATGTTGGTTTTACATAGAATAATAGAAAATAGATTTTCTACAACTGGGCATTAATCTCAGATTCTATCTGAACCTTGGGTTCAATTTGAAACTTTTTGAAACACAGTTAAAGCATCAAAAACATCAAAGACATTTGAACCAGCAGTATATAAGATCAGCACTTTATTTTATGTGCCCGACACTTTTCTAATCTTTTAGCTGGTGCCATGTATCTAGATAACTGTACTATTTAACCAGGGTCTTCAGTAAAATAGTTAAACGCTATTATTCCTTTAAGAGGGCAAATGATTCCACCTTATTTTAAAAATTCTTAAATGAACTAAGTGGTAGTAGCAATGTCCTCACAGTCTTCTGCCTTTCTTTAGCAAAATGAACCTAAATAGGGAAGCTGACTTAAGCAATTACAGTTTTGTCAACATTTGGTTTTGTCCTGCACTGGAATGAAAAGGCAGAATATTAAAACCCATCTTGGCACAAGCAATTCCAGAGATGCTGAAACTTTTTAGTCTGACATCTTTGATTGAAGAAGAACATTTAGACTTTTCTCAAATTGAAATTCAATTTCCAGGCAGCCAGACCTGAGCTGTCGCAGTGCCTCAGGCAAATGCTGTGGATGGGGGGCACCATGGGATTTGTAGCCTGGCAGGGGAGCCCAGTCCTCTGAAGGATGGGGATGTGAGACAGCTAAACTATTGCTCTCACAAGAAATGGCTCTCAGCACTATTATTTGAATTGTGGGAAGATTCCTCTTTCATCAGAAGTCCTTCAATTATCTTTTTTCAAACAACAGAAAATTACCCCCATTTAAAGGAGAAAATGATCTGTGGATTTAGCAGAGAAAAGGAGACATTTGACCTAAAACACATTCTTGAAAGGTAGAATTAAGTGTTTTGTGCATAATTTTGAAGAAAGAGGGGGAAAAAAAGAAAAGAAAAAAACCCAACACTGCTGTTATTTGATGTGGTGTTTGTGTTTTCAGTTTATTTGACCAGTGCTCTTCCATAAAGCATTTTGTCTACTAGGTTTTGAGACATTAATGACAGGGAACACAACTTATTTTCAGTTGCATAATTTATGATGATGTGTTATTACTAATTAAATGCAATTATAATAATGAATGTAGTTCTGAGGCTTGAGCAAACTCAGTGACCTGAGTAATTCAGGTTGCTTTGTTTAGACTTCCCATGTAAGTCTTCGTTTTAAAGAAAAAAGAAGTACCCTGAAGTATCTCAGATTCCTTTTCCAAGCGTTTTGAATTACATCTCACCAGTAAGGTGGGCAAGAGTAGTCCAGGAAAGGGAAGTAATGGATATTCTTTACAGAGTGAGGAGCTTCAGAGTTGTGATTGTACAGCATACAAAATCACGTCCTGAATGCATTCAGGAGAAGGGAAGGAGCAATATTTCACATCTGTGCAGTTCTTGAATCTAGCAAAAGATCAGTAATTGCAAGTGGATTGCACCATCTGCCTAGGTAAACACTTGTCTTCTTTATAGAGGAGCCTTCTCTATGCCTCCTTTAAATTCTTTGTCTATTTCTTTTCGTTTGCTATTTCCAATATTAAGAGGAATCGGTAAACAAAAACTGCCATGGTGACTCTGAGCTGCACATTGTCCTCTTCTACCTTCTTCATGCTGGCTTAGCCAGGATTTTAACATCACACATCCACATTGGTTGTGATGGTGGTGCTAGTGGTGGTGAGAAATACAGCAAGAAGGAAGAAAAAGAATTAAACATACGATGTGGTGAACTCAACCTCATTTCTCTAGTTCATCAGAGCAAGTGAGGAAAGCAAGGACTGTGTGAAGAGATTTTAAGTGGGAAGGGCAAGAAATGAATGGGCTGGGTGGGTTGGAAAGCATTTTTAGGACGTGTGGAAACATAGATTTGCAAAATAAAGTGAAGGGTGTATTGTGTGGTGTCATGTGGATTTTCCAGAAAGACACAGACATGCCCAGCTTCCCCTCCATCTTTCCTTCCTGCTGTTTTGCTGAAGTCCCATCATCAGTGAGGAACAGGGAATGATGAGTTTGCTGTTGGAAGGCAGCGCAGGGACACTCAGTCCTAAATGGAAATCAGGCAAAGGTAATGCTTGGTCAGCTTAGCTTCGAATTAGAAAGGAAGAAGAAAAGAGGCAGAGAGAGGAGGAGAGAGGGGAGGAAAGACGATCTTGATGCTTTGTTAATTTGTGGTAACACAGCAGACCCTGTAATTGATGTCACTGATACGAATTTCAGGTCATTCCTTCTCAGAAAGCAAGAGGAAAGGAAACAAGAAAGGCAGAGGTAACCTTTAACCTTTCCCTCCATAAAGAGCAGAGCAAAGGGATGTCGGATGCAAGCAGGTCCAAGGAGCTCTGACCACTACCAACCACCACAGGGAGAAAAGCTCTTCCCTGCTTGTGTTTTGAACAAAACAAAGAGAACTTGATGGAAATAACTCATTGCATATGTTGCTGTAAAGAAGTTTAAACGTCCTTATTCACCAGCATCACCATCTGGTACAAAGGCATCACCAGCTAAAGGTAATGGAATCTCTCAACTGGTGGTGCATGGGGTCAGGAAATAATTCTCCTGCTTTCTCTGCCTGGTTTTGCATAATTGACCCTGCAAATTATGGGATGAAGTGAGGAGATCACCATCTTCCAAGGCAGCAAGCGCCATCTGGTTGAGAGACCAACACTTTACAGCTCAGTACAGCAAATTCTGTTGTCTCTTAATAACCACAATATTTAATCTGCAGAGACATCAACCAAACTCTAAAATGTTTAATGCTAATGTAGGTAGTTCTACCGTTCTTTGCCAGGCTTTGTCTCATCCTTGGCTGGGCTGAAATCTGATCAGTAGTGTAAATCCAATTCTTGAGAATGTTTGCTGGCAAATTGGAGAAGAAATTAACTCAATTGATAAATCTTATTTCTAGCTACCTTTACATATGCAAATCCCATGAAACATACCTAGTTCCTATCCTCCCTTTTCCCTCTCAATTTCTAAAAATAGGTCAGCTAGGTTCAGTTTATCACAGAATGGTTGGGGTTGGAAGTGATCTCTGGAGATCATCTAGTTCAGCACCAGGAGGGGTTGGAGCTATTTTTGTAGTATAAGTTACCAGACCTAAGGAGATGTGAGACAGCCTCACTTTGCTGCTTTTGTCTGTGGTTAGTAAAAATTTGCCTTGTCACATATCCCACACTTTGTTCAGAAAAGAAAAATGCGGGGTTTACCAAAATAAAAAATACCTTCCTATTCCTGTCAAATGTGGGATCCTAAAACTCAGTTGCAGACAACAGTACTGAAGTACATAGTTTTTGAAGAACAGGGTATAGGGCTCAGTAAAAAAGATTAGGTGTGGTCTGCAGGAGATCATCTCTGAATGCACAGTCCTCATTTCAGCTTTGCTCAAGCCAAGTATTGACTGAGCTATGAGAAGATGAACATCTTGGGAGCTAGGAAAACCTGGTGCCAGAGATGGTGACCTCAGTTTCCCAAAACCTTTCTTACTTTTAGGAACTTTTAGGACTTTTAGGTCCTTTACCTGAGGTAGCTATTCCCACAACCATGTCATCTGTACTTGTATGATCTTCCCAAACTCCACATGGGCTCCCTCTGTCTTCCTTGGCAGTCTCAGGAGAAAGGTGACCTCTGGACTTGCTCACATTAAGCTTCTGTCTTTGATCCTCTTGAGATCCTGGAAAACCCTTGAAACAATTTCTGCGCTCCACCACCAGTATTGCTTTCACTGGGAATGTGGATTCCCAACTATTGTACAACTGACAAGAGAAAATGATACAAATCTTGGCATTTTACAAGAAAAAGCTCCAAAGCCTTTCACAGTTTCGCAACTGTGCCAACCTGCAGATAGATTTTCAAAAGTGATGAATAAGACTTCCTCAAAATCATATCACTGATCAGCTTAAAATACATTACTTTTTTCTTTTCCTTTTTTTTTCTTTTTCATTTTGTATGGTTAAATTTGTGATTTCTGGCTTCATTTCCTTTCTACTGAGGTATTCAAGTCTTCGGGGCTCAGGGCTTGGTTTGCGTTTTCAAGCTTTTGTTATTCACAGTACAACAAAATACTATGAACAGTATTTTTTAACTGAAAGCTGTGATTTGCCCACATAACAGCAGAACTCTGGGAGGAGTCATGGATCAACACAAAATATCCTGGCACTCAAAGCGATTTCTGGAGTTGGTAATACGGATTCATTACTGCTGTTCTAGCGGTTTCTTTGAAACCAGTAAGTATGTTTTTAAGGACGTTAGAAATTCAAACAGGAAAAAAAAAACCTCAGAAATTCTTGTTAAAAGGAGCCAGTAGCAAATAACCATTCTACTATGACAAAGATGGTTCTTAAACTATGTGAGGATTTGTGGGAAATTATTTTTCATGAGGTATGTGCTAGTGATCTCTTTGAAGCTTGTATCCCTGAGGAGGATATGCACATCCTCTAAAGTTTTCCTGGAGATATTCGCTCTGAATTCATGCAAGAATTCACAAAGTTTAGCACCAATTTTCTTTAGCTCTGAGCAACTTCTCAGATGTATTCCACTTGCATTATAAGTGTAAAAGGTAGTGGCCACTAAATGAACCTGGAGGGCAGGAGGGCCTAGGTATATTTCCCTCCCACACCATTGCTAAAGATAAAAGTTTACTCATGTAAGAGGGCCAAAAAATCCTGAAGAAGAAAAGACAAAGCTTATGTGACATGCAGCAGAGAGTCCTCTGAGAGGACCCTGTGGCTTAAGAAAGACCCTTTCAATGATCAATTCCCTTATGTAGTTCATTGATTTTCTCCTGGTTTTTCCTTATCTTCCCTTTCCTGTTGATATCTCTTTAATTGATTTCTGATTACAGACTACACCAGTTACAAACCATTATTTGTCAAAGAATGGAGCCAGACTTCTCTTTGCGGCTTGTGGGAACACATGCAGCTCTTGATAAATTCAGGAGGTTCAAACTGTACAAGCTGTAGAGAACGTAAGACGATCTGGTGGTAACTGGTAAAGAAGGAGTCTGTAGAGACTGTTCTTCAAGCGACTACTTCGTTTACATTCCCCAGCCTTTATACAGTTAGGAAATCCTGTATCCTGCAAGAATTACAATGCAGTAGAATCTGCAACTAAGTTCAAAATGTGCTCCTCAGACTCATTATCAACTCCAGCTCTGTTTGCAATGCTTAGCATATAAATTATTTAATTTAAACTAACTACATAAATTATTCAAGTTTTTTCCCCCCTTATCTTCAACAGACACTGCAGAAAGTTCAGTGCTAGTGGTGTCACACTTCAATGCCAGATAGGAGTGCTAAAGGTAGCTCACAACAATGGCAGTGTCCAAATGACCGCAAGACTCTTAGGAGACAGCTAGGAAAAGCTGAATGACAATGACACTGGAACCAGTGATGGGCTGCATTCTGCTCCCCAGAGTAAAGAAGGAGGGAGTTACAAAAGGAATTACAGGAGTAATAGGTGTTCTGGAACTGGTGCAATACTAATCCTCTTAAATGCTTTCTGTTTTGTCTTTGGATGCACTCGGGGTTTGTTGATCCTGCTATGGGCAACCTGAGGTGATCAACAGGGACCCTTCCCTTATGAGACATTATCTTGACCTGAATCGTTTCTCCTCTGGTGAAATACTTACAGTGATGAACAGGAGCATGGTCTTGGTCTCTACTATCTTCTTTCCTGTCATCTGCTGTATCAGCTCCATAGCCAAAGTCCATGGTGGCTAGAATGAAGCTCTGACTTGAAGGCATTTGCAAGCAGGCTGCTTCTTTAGGGCCTCAGCCAGACATCTGGTTCAGGTACCTGGAGCAGACAAGTATGACTCTGAACTCCAAGAGAGGAATAAACTAGAGAGCCTGCTTTAGAAGGGGGACTGTCAAAGGCTGGTTCCTAGGCAGTCATCAGAGAGAGACAACAATAAAGTGTAATTATAATCGGAAACCTGAACAGAGCCCTTAGTTTCAGTGGAACCTGTCTGAATTTTTCTTTATACACGTATCTTTCCTTTCATGCTTTATTCTTGCTATTCTCTTAATTTCAAATTTCAAATATGATTTGAGAAAGCAGCCTCCACCAGGTCTCCTAATTTTGCTCTGACTGATTTGTAAATCTGTGAGGACATAGCTGAGTTAGATTTCTGACTATGCTCAGACATTGTGATACATCACAGCTGTGGGGTTTGTGAGGGCCATATTTAA
>NW_009920551.1:24656-32502 GCF_000696875.1 Nestor notabilis | reverse complement strand
ATTTAATTCTTTTCTTTTTGACACAGTCTCCAGGGCCCATCCATGTCTAAACCATCCACTGGTCTAAAAATGCAAGACAAAATCCAATATATTGATGGCTACCTGTTTAGTCTTGAGTTAGTATAGCTACCAAGGACTGATATCAATCCAGGGTTCAGGGGAGTAAGACAGAGAAATATATAATAAATATATTAACTTATTTGAAGAATATATGGATGGCCATGGCATGATCCTTGTTGAAGGGAGAGAGGAATATAGATCACTTGGCAAAGAACATGAAGTTAAAGAGACCTGCTGAGACACATTGTGAAGTATCAGAGCAGCATTCTCTCCATCACGTGGCTCAAAATATCCTACAGACCAGGAGGTGGTACCTCAGGGGAAGGGGCATGGCCTGTTTTGCCAACCCAACAAACTTGACCCCGCTAGGAAGGGAGGCCCAAGGCTGTGTTGATTTGAGTGTGGTGGAAGGAGCAGATTGCCACCATTGTGATTTCACAGTGTGTCTCATGATAGTTGGTGTTTTCCAATTAACCTCAGCCTTTACAAGTATTTGTGCATATGACAACCTGTTTTACTTTCATTTGAAAAGAACAAAAGATTACATCTTGATCACAGAGTTGTGGAGAGCTCCTGACAAACCTGAATCCTTTAAGCATAGAAGAGTAGAAAGAAAACAAAATTACCCAGTGTAATCCTTAAAAAACAAAGCAGAACAAAACCCATTTTAATCCATTCTTATGACTCAGGACAAACAGAGAGAACAGACACTCCTATCTCATTTTTCAGTGTTTTGGGGTTGCTGAAATACAAGCAGGTGAGAGATATGTCATATTCATTAAAGATGGATGTGGCATGCTTCTTTCTTTTTAGGCCACCAAGAGATGACATTCAGTGTGTGGTGATAACTAAGAGGATAAGACGGTGTTTCTATTGGTTTCATGCTTGCCTGTATTGGACTAGATAGACGTAATCACCCTGGAGATACTGTATTTACTTCTCCTTCCTTATTTACTTTGTTTCTTTTATTTCACTTTAGGGGACTAGGCTGGAATTGACATTTCTTTCTCTCCAGCAGCCGCCTCCTCTCTCAATGCTGGGTCTCTGGGCACTGAGTTAAGCCAGACAGTGGAATGGACCTGCTGTAAATAGTGTTGATAAATTGGGTAGATAACACAGCGTGGCCTGGTTTACCCCAGTGTACAGAGTAATAAAAAGGAGCTTCTGCCTCTGAAAGGTCATCGTATCGACAAGGGGAACAGTTGTGGGAATGGCAGTTGTGAGGCACTTGTCGGTAAAGCTGGTTTTCCACAGGAAATGCTGAAGGGATTATGCAGAGGCCCTTTCCTCCCTATCCTCACCTCTGAGGTTGCCTGATTTAACGGTGCTGAGCACAACCACAGAGCTGAGGATCTCTGATGCAAAGCATGTCTGAGCATCAAAAACTCACATGAACCAAATAAGCCCAAAATGGCCAACTGCATAGGAGCTTTCCCAGCTTGGCCAAACTGAGTAGACACCTCAGCAGTCCTTAAATGTTTTGTCACCTCATCCTGTGTAGCCAGGAGGCCTTACTGAGAGGCTTGGGATAATAGGCCACAGCTGTCCCCAGTATATCAGTGGGTTCATGTGGCAATTCAAAAATGGTCCCATATCTCAACTGAACCAGAATAGCAGTGTACCACCCCCACCAATGCCACTGTACACCTAATAGACATAACTGAAACATCATTTTGGATGTGCCAGATCACTTGCAGGTCACAAACATTGAGAAAAACTTCTGTGACATACATCCATCACACAGCAGATGCAACAGAGATCAGCCAACGTAATAGCTGCAAGGGGTAGCTAGGAGACTCAGAGCGCTTACCCAAAAGTGCTCAGACCCAAAAAGCTGGTCCGAAAAAATATGCCTTCCTCTTTGATGAGTGAAAACAGAAGCTGTGTATTCAAAACCACCAATCATAGAATCATAGAATGGTTTGGGTTGGAAACGACCTTAAGATCATCTACTTCTAACCCCCTGACATGGGCAGGGACACCTCCCACTAGACCATGTCACTCAAGGCTCTGTCCAGCCTGGCCTTGAACACTACCAGGGATGGAGCATTCACAACTTCCTTGGGCAACCCATTCCAGTGCCTCACCACCCTCACTGTGAAGAACTTCTTCCTTATATCTAACCTGAACTTCCCCTGTTTACGTTAAAACCCATCACCCTTTGTCCTATCCCTGCAGTCCCTGATGAATAGTCCCTCTCCAGCATCTCTGTAGTCACTCTTCAGATACCTGAGCACTGTTATGAAGTCTCCATGCACCCTCTCTTCTCCAGGCTGAACAGCCCCAATTTTCTCAGCCTGTCTTTATGTGGGATGACAGAACAGAAAGTACAATGGGGCTGACATGTGTCCACAAGTAACAGCTAGTGGAATAATCTCTTCAGCCTTGCAGTCTTCTTCATGTCACAACACTTTTAAACAGCTTTCCAATTAACATCCCAATATCAGGACTGGAAATTCAAGTCTAATAAGGTCTTATTGAAAACCAAAGCATACAGCCTACTGACTGAATGCAATGGACCATGACAATTGGCACCAGGACGTGACATGATTATATAATAGCTGCCATCCTGTGTCATATCGAAGGTCCGTGTAGTGCAATAGCCTTCCCTGACATTGGACAGTAAAGCATGCTCAGGGAAAACAGCCAGAACAGTGTCTGTACTATGTTTTTTGCCCCAGTTGCTCTTCCAGCCTCCAGCACTCCAGAGCTTATGGGATTCCTAAACCAAACTTATAGGTAAAGTGCTTTGAACACCAATAAGAAAGTATCTATAAAGTGAAGGCATTGCTACTTGGTGGGGAAAAACATTTGTTCTCCCCAAAGAAGCTAAGCAAGTATGACAAAGTATTGATTCTATCGTTTCATTTCAAGAATGATGCCCATGGTGTATTAGGAAAGGGAGTATTTCTACAGTAGAGTGAGTTTCTTACCTCTGTAATGTATTGTTCTGCCCTAACGATATTACACCATAAGTGGTTTTCTGAATGGTGGAACAATGGGGTTTGCTCTTTCTTTTGACTGTTTACTTGGCTACAATATTGGCTTAATAGTAGATTCGAGAAGCACTCATGGCCTGCTCCCAGCTAAACATTGAACTCTGTTGAGTATTTTATAAATGAGAATGAGGTTTTGGGGACATTCCTATTTTGCACTGAGAATTGGCCCATATAGGAGACTAGAATTTGATGGATCATCAATTTGTGTCATTTGCTACCATTCCAAATGCAAATTGACATGGATTTGGAAACCTCAGCTAGATGAGGAACTGTGGGGACAGGGCCGAGTGTGGCCAGTGTGGCAAGTAATGCCTTGGGAAGATGACAGCAAACTGGCTCAGGGGATGCCTAAGCAAGACCCAAACTACTCCCTTTGAAAAGCTGATCTAATGATTTAGTACTCCTGTATCTGGATAGTGGTGTTATGAAGCCCAGAATGGCAATCTTTGCTTTGGCCACACAGCACAGTCTTCCAGGGAGCCAAGACCATCTCATTAGATGGCAAGATTTGCACTCCTTGCAAGAAGCTGGTCTCCGTCCAGTTCTGACAGTCTCAGCCAGCCTGTGCCATCTGGCTGGGACAGCTCCCCAGACTCATAGCGAAGCCTTTCTCAGAGCCCCAGCCACATGGAGGGAATATTTCAGAGGCTGGAAATAGTGGTCACTGTGAAGTGTAATAGCTTTGGGCTCCAGTGGCCACTTTGTCACAGATGTTGCTGCAGTCCGTTGTGGTTTCCAGGCACTTCTGGAAAGCACAAAATTATTCAGTAATCATGAAATAAGAGCAGAAGTAGAAAACTAGAATTGGTAACTACCCCCCTAATGATTAATGTTCTCCCTCTCTCCTGTTTCTGAATGCAGTATCAGCAAGATGACCTGGACCTGAGTTCCTCTGAAGTGAAGTTAGTTCAGTTCAGTCTTGCAGGAGGCTCTGGGCTCTGACTGATGATGGGAAGCGAGATAATAGGGCCCTCAGCAACTCACCCTCACCATAGTCTCGTCCACCGGGCACATATGGGCTAATGCATTCGGCTCCTATTGCTAAGCAAGTCAGGGTTATAAACATGATTTTCATAATTGGGTTTTAACATACGTAGAAACCACCCAGCAGCGATAATAGTTTTGCACCAGAAAAGCCTTAAGACAGAGAACAGCTTCTCTGAAGTGTTAAGAATCCCAGCACATTTATCTTAATAAGTTTTATTACAGCCTGCCAGTTTAAACCTAATGACTAATTTATTGTATAAAATACCAGCAATATATTTTTTGATTTTGCTAATTAATTATCTCAAACAAAGGTGATATTTATAAAACTGTCCAGAAATGGTATGTGCATTAAAATTGCCTTGCAGCAGGAGATGAAATTATTACTAATATGGGATCAAATTATTACTGTATTGACTTAGTTACTTTATTACCTCATAATGGATTTCTTCATTATTTTCTCCGGGATTGTAGCATCCATGATTACATTAAAGTCCGTTAATCTATGCAAATATCATTAGGAGCTTCTAATAACCATGGCAACTTTCTTCAATTTCAAGGAATGTGGTAAGTACTCTCAACATATTGTTATGTTCTGTTAGTGTGATGGGATTAACTCAGCCCCTGAGTCCTTGGGACAGTGGGTGGGCAGCAGATCCCTTTAAGCCTTCCCTTCTATAAAGATAGATGAAGTGGGAAAGTGGGAAAGTGGGAATTGGTTCTGCTTAGGACAAGGCACCATTCTCAGCTCCACCAGTCTAGCCCTGCCTCAGGTCAACCAAGTCACCTGTTTGTAAAAGGGCCACATCCTATACCTTCTCTCTTTTTTCCCAGCCCTGCTATTTATCCTCAAAAGCAATAGCCCCCACATAAGTGCATGTGTTTTCAAACTGCAGTGGGAACCAGTTATTTTCTAAAGGTCAGGCAATGGGCTGGTGGCTTTTCTATGTGCTGGACAAGGCAGAGTAAATAGTGTAGGTGAATTTTCAGCATTGGGCACAGTTTTTTAGTATCCCATGTGTGATCTAATGCCTTCACACTGATGTTTTAGAGGTGCTCAGTGAACCATTTTCAAGAAGGCTGAGTTTGCTGCAGAGCTGAGAGTGTATGTGCCTCTGTGTGTGTATCGAGTGCCTAAAAAACTGCAGATAAATATTAAGCCTTGAATTTTTCCCTTTCCAACAGCACTAAAAACTGAAAGATGCATGCATAAGTAGAAGAATAGGCAAGGGGAGTTATGTATGCAGTAATAAGTGCACATCTGTTGAATGGAATAACTATTTATCTCTATTACTGATTAGTCCAATTTCATATTTCCCATGTTTAGATAATGAGGTTATAGACACCTCTGTAGTAAGGCATACAAAATTAAATAGAAGAAAATCAGGTTAAATTGGATTGCTGAGTGACAAGGATGGAATTTTGCCTCCTTACCTCTATCTGTCTGTCTATCAGTCTGTCTAAATGATCTAGACCCATAGCTTATGTGCATGCAAGACAATCCTGACAGCAACTTCCCAGCAATGATTTCTAACAGATCAGTGCTATATTATTCCTGCAATACTAGGGCTTATATCGGGCTCTTCTGTCATTTCTGAGTGGCACCTGAAGCCTCCTTTTCAAATTGACCTTAGACTGAAATCAGTTTAGGTCCAATTATAAGAGCAACTGAACTCTGGGTGCCCTTGTTTTGCTCCATCAGCATGTACACCATGGCTGAGAGGAAGACAGGCTTTGAAAATGCTAAAGGCTTCAGTTTTTGACACAGAAGCTGCATTCTGAAGTATAAACAGGCTTGAGATGGTAGCAAGAAATCACATAGTCCCTAGGTGGGGTTCCTAGGATCCCTTTTTTCTCCCCTAAAAAGTAACAAGAGTCTCCCTCACAAAATTTGTGTTCATTTGTTTAAAATAAACAAACAAACCCACAACACTGCTGTGGTGTCAGAGCAAACCGGTGTTGGATTAGACATTTGCACCTCTGTAAATGGATTAACAAAATGTGATTGTTTGGTGTTTGGCTGTCAATCTGCATTTGGCTCAGAGGGGATAATTTAACTCAGAATGTGTTAAAAAGTAATTCTGTAGATGGAAGCAGTCTTGGACCCCAAGAAAACTTCAGCTTTTGTGCTGATGAGCTGACCTTATTTTGTTAAATAAAAGAGTCCCCAAACAGTGTTCAGTAAGGGAAAAAGCAGGCCGAACCCAGAAAAGGAGAAGTTATTTCTTGCGTATTCTTTGGTTTTATTTTTCCCCCATTCTATTTTTTTTTTTTTCTTTTTAAGATGAGTGGCTATTCTTCATGGTAAGAGGCAAAAATAAAGGGAAAGCAAGCCCAGGAGAAATTCAGGCAGTAAATTAGATGGATTGGTTGAAGCTGTTATACATTAATTGCATTTCAGGATCACCTGGGCCCCTCTCCACAAGGCAGTGGAGCCCCTGTCTGCTGGGCTCTATACAAACACTGAACAAAGAACGATAACAAAGCAACGTTAACAGTTGTATTGAGGGTCTCTCTGGCTAGTTTCCTTTCCCAGCCCATCACAGAATACAAGCTCATTAATTCTCTGAGTTTAGAGAGGTTCTGTCAGTCAAGACTCTTTCACAAAACTGCTGACCAAACCTCCCAAATCGAATTGTTTGGGAGTTTTGAGAATAGAAACAAAGGGGATTTGTTTGCTCGGTTTTTCACTAGACAAGGGTCTTAACTCAGCAAAACACTCAGGTCAGCACTGCTAAGGGGCTGCAGTAGATTCAAATATGAGGAGCCAGACTTGGTAAGAGGGTAAATATGTACCAATTGCTACCTGAAGCATTAATTTGGGATGAAATGGGTCACACCAGAGAGTAGTTTGCTTTTCCTGTGCTCAACATCCCTTTTGTGCTGGATATATGCATAATGCTCCGAGATTCTTGAGGGTTCAGGATTAAGGGCACTGCATTTTTTCCTATTTTAACTAAATGCAGCAGTTTAACTCAAAATGGGATCAAAGCATCTGCCTTGGACTGTTGGGAAAGTGGGAGGCAAAGCTTTCTCATTACTTATATGGCGCTTATTAGGACTGGCTGACATTGGTTTTGAATAGCTTGATACCTGCTAATAAACGGCTTGCTTGGGTTTCTAGCTCTCAGTCTAACTGGATGGCTCTAATGTAATTTGGAACTTGGAAAAAGTCTGTATTCTAGTGATGACCCCAGTGCTGTCATCTTAAGCCCATCTCAAACAGCAGTGGGGCACCTAATTATCTGGTGTAAATCAGAGTGGTCCCCTTGATGATGCTGATTTACACCATCTGAGGACCTGACCTAGGTGTGTTATGGCTGTGATCTGCACTCTCTAACCTTCCTGAATCCCTTGCATGGATTGTACACATTAGTTAACTTCAGGCAAGATTTTCTCACATTGTCTGAATACTAATTGCACTTCTGCTCCACAGCTTATATGAAAATTAATATATAATTCAAAAAAAATAGAGATAATTGAACTGACCCAAAATATAACCCCTTTCCTTATTTCTTAAGCACTTGAGTTTTAGCACAAATCTTTTTTACTGCAGGGGCTTATGTTGTGCCATCAGCAAATGCAAAGAGCAATTAAACATTTAACATGATCACAAGGAGAAGAGAAAAGCTGCTGTTTAAATGCATCAAGAAAAAAAGAAAGAAAAAGATTAAAAAAAAAGCTCAGGAAAAGAGCCCATTGGCTTTAAAGTAAGAAAAAATTGCACTACAGTCAGTTCAGTTCTACAGCTGTGTTTGTTGGGCATCTAGTATATTATTTTTAAAAGCAAAATACCTACTTTG
>NW_009920551.1:0-24625 GCF_000696875.1 Nestor notabilis | reverse complement strand
AAGAGTGTCAGACAATCCTGAAGCCGCAGACATGCCAGGTGGATATAAAAGATTTCTAGAGTGTAAGTGTTATGATTTTCACCTTCTCTTTGTGTCCTTACTTGGTGGGCTACCTGGAGTTTGGAGAATGTCTGCTTCTAGAAAGGACTCTACTGAATTTCTCCAAATAGAAACAGACTTCAAAACTCTGCATCCCTACTGACATTCTTAATTCTTCTTTTTTAGCACATTTTCCCACTCTGCTAAAAGCACATAATCCAACCTGTGAGTCATCTTGATCAGTGCTGCTGCCTATAGTCAAAGTATTAATAAGAGGAATTAGTCCTGTTTGTCAGTCTGTCTGTGAATGAGAGACATGGGATTAAGACGCTAGATGATATTTGTTATCTGTAGCTTATAGAGAATGTTTATTCAGTTGCCATAAAGACATGGGGGTCATGCAGCTCAGTACGCAGCTTAGGCAGACAACTGCATTATACAGTCCCATTCATGGGGACATTGAGTCCCTATCACAAGGATCCTGTTTTGACATTCTAGTTGTCCTAGAAGCCTGCCTTAAAAATGCCCTCTGTTTCACCAGTACAAAAGCATCGTTAGCACACAAGCACAGAGGTCTCATTCCCTGTTAAGGGGTGGATGGAAGAACAGATTAGTGATAGGACACTTGGATTGATATCAATCTGACAATGTCTTAACAAGGATACAGAGGAGTTTTGGAGGCCTTAATTAATTAGGATTTTCTAGGTCTTTTCATGGGACACTAACATTTTCAATCAAGTTTTTATCTGGACAGCCTTCTCAATTCTGGTGGGAAGTATAGAAAGTGGACCATTGCCAGAAAACCAGACAAACAGGTAGTCATGCCTCTTATCCACATTGTGAGGTGCTGAGATGAACTTTTTGGTACTGTCAACGCAGGGGAGCTCTGGTCACAAGGGAGGCCACCCTGACTCTGTTTCCTCCTGCTCCAAGATTCTTGAGGGTTTAGGATTAAGAGCACTGCAATTTTTCCTATTTTAGTGGAAACAGCTTGAAAAGTTTTTAGGTTGATTCAGAGAAAATGGAAAAACTGCTCAAATATCAACTGCTTTCTGTCTGCAAAAACATTTTCTTCTCAGCTCTTGCGTTAACGCCTAGGCTTAGGCATGTCTGTGACACAGAGGGGCTCTCTATTTGCCATCTCAATTTTTTCTTGGATTGCAATATCAGACACAAAGCAACATTTTCTTTAGTAGATTGTGCCACTAATACAATAAGGGTCTAATATATTAATGAATAAGGATCTGTAATATGCTAATATTTCTGCATCACATTAATATTCTATTAGACTAATGCATTATTATGCTAATAAGTCTATTAAAAATGCAAAATATAATTATACGTTCTGTATGGCTCCACAGTTGAAATCTGATTCCTGCCCTAGACACACTTGTGTGTATATTTCTAGAAACTGTATTACCTGCTGTGAAAAGTTAACTTGATCTACACCTGATGTATTTCACCACATGCCCCAAGCAGCCTAGTCAGGACTGCCATACCTCCAATACCATTACCATGTGAGACACATTAAGTGCTTTAGCAGGCCTGCATTTTAGCTGTGGGAAACAGGGGCATATAGCCATCATGCACATCTCTTTCTCTCTTGCTTTAGAGCCTGGTATTTACCTTTCCTTCCATCAAGCAGCTGGTTGAGAGGGGGCCCCTGTCTGGGTGGGCATGTTGTGTGAGAAGTGTCTCATTACCTAAATAAAACCCAGCACGTTGATCCAATAGCAAAGGGTGGTATGAGCTCTGAGACTCACGCTTAAGAGATCCCTTTCTCTGTAGTGTTTCATTTTGGCAAGTTCAGCAGCTACCTATTCAGTGTGCTGTTTACACTTTAGTGCCTCAATTCCCCTGACACCACTGAGGAAGCCTAAGCCACAGGCATAGCTGGCTATGACTTCCCCTGGACAGTTAGTCCCCAGCACTGTGATGCCTACATGCCCCATGGTCCCAGCCTTGGGTATCCTTCTGCTCCACTGTCACTGTTGAGAGAGAATTTGCAAAGTGCCCCCCCACTCTCCATAAACACATCCACACTCCTGAACACTCCTGAATAATGGCACTTGGAGGACAGGTCTCCTGCAGTTCTTTCTACCACAGCTAAATGTTCACTTAATTGCTTTTAGATGGGCCAATTAAGAATGAAAAGGGAAAGTGAACAGCATGGTTTGGTTTTGTTTTAAAAATGTCAGGTTTGCCAAGTTTATTATGAGGGAGATCAGAATTAATATTGAGTTTTCAAAGACTGGCTCTGATAAAGTTTGGGAAAAGAAAGTGGAAGAACATGTCCTTCCCCTTGTCTCTTTCAGGACAACTCACTGCCCTGTATCAGTGTCTGCATCTCATGGCTCTAGTCATTTAACAGATGTTATATCGGACATCTTTAATGAGAGAACGGGGTTTCCGTTGCTTGTCTGAGGATCTATTCACTTCCTTATTGCCGCTGGAAAGAGGCAGGAAATTGAATGGAGAAAGATTCTAAGAGAAATCCTTCCTAATGGTGAGGAAACGAAACATGTAGAACGGGTTGTCTAGGGAGGCTGAGGATCTCCATCACTATAGGTAGATTTAAAATGACAGAAATGCAACTGTCAGTAACAGCACAGTCGAAGCTGGTCCTGCTTTGTGCTGGTTGAGCTAGACAGCTTCTCCAAAATCCTGCCAACCCTTTGGTATGGCTCTGACCCTCCTTCCAAGGCAACAGACCCAAGGCTTTGTGAAGAGCTTATTAACCTCATAGCCCTCAGGGTTTGTTTTGTATCTAAAGAGCAGAGAGTTTGGGATGCCATGAAATTGTCCTTAACGAAGTGAAAAATAGGAGGAACGGTTTACAAGTGCTTCATAAGACTGGAAAGTGTACTCAATTTCAAAGATTTAAGGCTACCATAACCATCTACATGCTTCATGTAATTCATTGCATTGCATTGCTTGGTGTGTGAGTAACCTTATACTGTGGTAGTTGTAGCAAAGATCCTGCTATCGTCAGCAGTGATTGGATTTCCCAATTTAGAGCAAGAGGAAGAAATCCAAGTCTGGGGAAGTGAAAATTCAACCATTTCATCATTGTTTTCTAGAGGTATTCAGTATGATGTATATGCATGAGTGGTAACTTTACATGTAACTTTACATTGAATTTGTCATAGCAGACACGGTGAACAAGTTTGGGATTCAATTACACAAGATGTTAAATAGTTTCATTTTTATTGTATCATATAACTCATCTTACTTCCAAATTTCACTGTTTCTAAAACAGCAGTGGAATGGTTATTTACTCAGAGAAGATACACAAAGCATTGAATTCCCAAGTCTAGTCTACAGAACGGGAAGCTCATATTCAAATGTTTATACAGTCGGTATTTTCAGCTTGCTGTTCCAGCGGCCCCATAGCAAATTCCATTTATGTCATTGTCATTATTACCATTATTATTTTAATACATAGCTTGTGTGCCAACATCTCCTGTGGATTTTCCAAGACGAACACCAGGTGTTTTCAAGCTGCTTCATCAACTTGAAGTTCAGTGGAGCTACACTGATTTACATCAGCTGAGAATTTAGCCCAAAGTCCCTATTGAAAGTGACAGAAAGCTTTTTGCTGGGCTGTTCCTCCCTTGGAAAGATAACGCTTTTCACAGGAAAGCTGTTATTTGGTATGTTCCCTTATGTAACTGCAGAGTTAGCACAGTAGACACCAAAAAAGATGAGGACACTAATACCCATGGAAAGGATCAGAGTGCTGAAGCAAGTAACCTTTCCACAGTGTGATGTTGTGCTGTTGTTGAACAAGTCCACACAAATAATAGGTTTTTAGGGAAACCTGATCATCAGTTTCTTCAGATATCATCAATCTAAATTTGCACAGAATAAAGGTTTAAATGTAAATTACGACTCCAGGCTTTGACTATGCCTGTGTTAATCTGTTTAGCAGAATTCTCCCTGTCCTGCCATCCACCCATATTTCTGCTTCAATACATATCTGAAATATTCCTTTTTCTTCTTTAATCCTAGTCAGACTAGGAGTTAGTCAAATTATCTTTCTGTTCAAGTGGCATGTTGGATATTTTATACCTTTCCTTGACCTCTAGTTAGTCCTTCCACAAACTGGCATTTGGATTTTCCCTGTATTTCAGAAAGTAACTCCACAAAGGGGGCAGGAGACCTGCATGGATGAGCAAGGATCTTCTGTCAAAACTCAAACAAAAGAAAGAAATTAATGGAATGTGGAAGGGGCAGTCCATTTGGGAGGAATATAGGCATGTTGTCAGAGTATGCAGGGATGCAAGGGGGAAGGATAATTCCATTTGCAATTAAATCTGGGAGGGGATGTCAAGGACAACAAGAAGAGCTTCTTCAATTACATCCATAGCAAAAGGAAGATTAAGGAAAATGAGAGCCTGCTGCTGAGTGAGGTGGGTGCATTGGTGGCAAAGGATACAGGCAAGGCAAAGTAACTGAATGTCTTTGCTTCAGTTTTGACACCACTACAGGCTGGGGGCTGATCTGCTGGAAAGCAGCTCTGCAGAGAAGAACCTTGGACAAGAAGTTAACCATAAGCCAGCCATGTGCCCTTCTGGCCAAGAAGGACAATGGTATACTGGGCTGCATTAGGGAAAGTGTTGCCTGCGGTTGAGGGAGGTGATCCTCCTTCCCTACTCAGCCCTGGTGAGGCCACGGCCGGAGTGCTGTGTCCAGTTCTGGGCTCCTCAGTTCAACAAAGACCAGGACCTCATGGAGAGGTTCTAGTGGAGGGCTAGAAAGATGGATAGGGGACTGGAGCATTTCTCTTAGGAGGAAAGGCTGAGAGAGTTGGGCCTGTTTAGCTTGGAGAAGAGATGACTGAGAGAGGATCTTACCAGTGCATACAAATATCTTAAGGACAGGTGTCAAAAGGATGAGGACAGATTTTTCAGTGGTGCCCAGCAACTGTTAAGGGGCAACAGGTACAAGCTGAAACACAGGATGTTCTGTCTGAATATGAGGAATATCTTCTCTACTTTGAGGGTGGCAGAGCCCTGGAACAGGCTGCTCAGAGACACTGTGGAGCCTCCTTCTCTGGAGATACTCAAAACCTAGACATGTTCCTGTGCAACCTGCTCTAGGTTACTCTGCCTTGGCAAGGGGTTGGACAAGATGATCTCCAGAGGTTACTTCCAACCCCAAAACCTTAACAATTCTGTGATTCTCTGATTCTATATTTTGCTGAACCATCACCATCCTTAACAATAGTGTGGGACAAAAAGGAAGAAAATCTTGTGTGGGGAACACGTTATGTTTCACACCTCTGTCTTAAATCCCAGATATTCCTGTGCAACCCCCTGAAATGAGGGTTTGCTACAGGAATCATGTGCTGCAGAAGCCTGGTGGCTCACTATCAATCTGTGAGTGATGCTGTCCTCTTGGGCTTGCTTCACACCAGGACTGATAAGCAAAGATTGGCCTGTAAAGCCTACACAGATTGCAATTCCCTCTCCATATAATGCTCTTTTGATGGAGAAGCATTTTTTCCCCTCTAACTTTCTCCTTTCTCAGGTTTTCTCTATATATATCAAACTTTTCTTCAGTCTGAATGCAGGCATGTGTGAAAAATCAGGGTGAGAGGATTTACTCTCTAGGCAAAGAAAACACCGGAGGTTAATTAAAAACAAAAGCAAGCATAACAAACAACCCCCACTCTCTGCTCCTCTCTACCCACGTGGACCCTTCAAACCCAGGGGTTCCTGTAGGACTGGATTTAGCCAGGACCATGATGGAGGCAAGAGCCCTGGAGGAGAAAAGGTTTTGTAATCTTTGAACGAAAGAAGGGGCGGAGGGAGAACATCCCATCAGTGTAATCCCAGTGGCAATTTCATCTAGGCCTGTTGTTTCTTAATGAGTTTTTATCCATCTTTAATTTGACGGGTCTTCTTTCCCAAATGAGGGCTAAAATGGCAAGGGGGAGGGGAAACAGAGCAGTAGGGCAGACAACCAGTCCACTGACAATATATGCTTTTTCCTTTGTTTCTTTCTCTCTTAAGTGATCAATTTCAAATCTCTTTCTCATGCTTTTCGCTTTTTATTAATATTATATTTTGTTTCAAAATGTGTGTTCTACATGAACACAGGGAAATAAGAACTGCTACATCAAGCCAGGCTATCTAACCCAGCACCATCTATCCACAGGAGACACTGCAGCTAGGAGTATAAGAATGAGGACATACTACACTACTTTCCCTGTGATACAGGCTCAGCATTTCCTTGTAGTTAGTTTCCAGGGTGGATTTTTCACCCAAGAATTTATCTAGTAATTTTTCTGCACCCATGTGAACTGTTGGTATTTGTGATTCCCTGCAGCAAGAGGTTCCATGGATCAGTGAACAGTGTTTTGCTGGTGTTCATTAGTATGCCCACACGGCACCAGCCTTTGGGGGTTAATTTAGAGATGGTTACAGTAAGTAGGCAATAAGCAACCATAGATATGTTTTGAACATGGACAGGTGAACTAATAACTATTTTTATGTCATATTGTCACTTTCTGTTATTTAATCATTCCTTTGTAGAGTTGTTTTGGGCTGGGTTTTTTACTTCTCCCTATCTCCCCCATTTGTGTTTGATGTCTTTCATTTTCTGTGCATTGCTCAGACATGGAGGCAGAAAACTAGAGTCTTGAATGGGAAGGGATTATATTACAGAAGTTTCTAAGTACCAAAGTCATATTCTGTGTGTGATGGAGGCAGTAAACCCAGAGCTTGGAAGTCAAACCCAGGTAGCAAGCAACTTCAAAACACTGTGCAGTAAAAAGATTGGGAGAAAAAGACAGAAATCCTTTTTTTCTTTTATATTTTAATTTCTAGGAGCTGGGAAGCTCAGCAAGAATAGGAAGCTATCTTGTTTTTCTGGCTTGAGACAGAGCAACATCAAACTGGTTACATCAAGCCATAATCGTATTTAAAGGGAAAAGTCTCAGAGTTCTTATGTCAAGAAACAGGTATGTCAGGGGCAGGATGAGCTGGGGGGTTAGCCAGTCTTAATGGAATGGTTTAGATACGATCTAGTCCTTATGATAAAGAATAGGGGCATCTCTCCACCACAGCATTCATCACAGATTGAACCCCAGGCCAAGCTGAACAGCAGGCTTGTCCATTCTGGTGACTAGGATTTTCAAACCTCTCCTCCTCTCCCTCTTTCAGCCATACACATGCCTCCCATTAGAGGACTAAACTTTGAATGAAATATTTTGCACATCTCTACCACTGCATTACATCCCGCTGGCCATGTCTTGACAGGCTGCATCAGTCAATAACAATGCAATATTAAAAGGTAATGACACAGCCATGCAGAGTAATGAGAGAAAGCAATTTCTCTCACTATTTAGCAATTTACCAATCGATTGAACTCAAAACCATTGCATCAAAAACACAGGGAGTGGGCTAAGTCCAAGAGGGGCTGGCATGCATCTCTATAATGTAGTGGTTCTGCTCAGCTGGCTAACAAAAAATGTCTAAGCAAACACACTGAGTTAAATTTTGCTCAGGGTCTGAAGACACAGCAAAGGAAATAAACCTGGGCATGGACTTAGAGAGTGAAAAAATATTAGTAAGGAGATGGAAGAAGGAGAAATAGTGCTGTTTGGGTCCACACAGTGAGCATCCATTGAGGCATGTGTGCTGTTTCTGTAAAGTAATTAATACAAGTGTGTCTACTTCTATAGACTCTGTCTCAGGAGTGCTACTCCACTTCACTATCCTTCCTCTGAGAATCCCTACAGGCTCATAAAACATCTGTGGTTCTCATGAGCTGCCCCCGGAGAAGATTAGGATGGACAAACATCATCTACAATCAGGCATAAAGTGAAACCCAGAAAAATTCTTAGATTAAAAAGCAGAGTGAGAACAGGATCCTACCTGTATTCCCTCCTTGTGAAACAGAGGAAGGGCTCATGTCTACTGCAAGCAAAGGCTGAAGACCGTTTGTGGACAGGAATATGATATTTGGTAAAAGTGGGAGACAGATTTTATGCATACTTTGTTAAATTGGAAAGAAGGATGAAATTTCTAAATTGGTGCTCAAAAAGCAGCAGGATAAAGTTTATGATGAATTCCCAGGAAGCAGAGAGGCTTTCAGCAGGGGGGTCACTGTTTTGGCTTCTTCCACCAGGCAACTTCAGGTTGATAGGAGAGGACCCTTCTGCTTCTTATTTCTAAAAGAGGTATCCATATTCGCTCCCCTAAAAAACAATGAACATGTCACTTTCTAACACAGATCCTAGGACCTTGCAATTTTGCAAGGATATTTACAGAATGAATCCTGCTAAAGGTGTATAAATCTTGGAGCAGCCCATCAGAAAGGTGGCAAACTCAGTATATGGCTGATTGCCACTTGGTGAAGTGTTTGGCTTTACTAAACCACAGGCATCCTGCATAAGCTGTATCCATGCAGGGAAAAGGCAAATACACATCGTAGCCCAAAAGCAATCCTGTGCGAGGTGCTGCCCTAAAAGACTGTGCTCAAGTAGCTGAACAAGTGTGTGGGAGAAGGTCAGGGTAGAGAGAGGAAGGAAAATCACTGGGAGTCTGGCAGAGATGGGTGATTGTAGATCATGGGCCAGGGAAGTGTGGATCTCAGAGCATGGAGAAAGGAGAGGGATGAAGAGATGGGGAAGTGTATTTTCTTTTCATTTTCTTTTCTTACAGTTGTTTATAGGTGTAATCCTACAACTGCAGAGTGTAAACCCTGTGCAAGCCCTAGCGATTATTGCAGCTGGAGTGCACTAGTTGTTTTTGTAAACCTCTCAGCTCTGCTTCGGTTTCTGAAATCTGGGAGGGAAGGGAAGGAAAGGAAGATAAAGGAAGGGAAGGGGGACAGGTGTCCTCCGGCAAAAATCCTGATCCAAAAGCCCAAAGATTTTCACAGAATTTTGTGTTTCATAAGTACTGTCTAAAATAATGGGGAAGCAAGCACTGGCTTCCTCCAAAACTCCTTTTCTCTCATGATGTCTTCCTGTACTGGGTGTGTGGAATGTCCCAGGTTGCTGTGAGCAGTAGCTTGCTACAGGTTTTACCTCCATCTGTGCTAGCCCACAAGCAGGTCCACTTGGCACATAGCAGCACACCTTATGTGTGCTCCTCCAATTAATGATGGAAGAGAGCAGCTCTCTGTCCCTTTATTTTGGAGTCTGGGGCTTGCCCATGGAGTGTCTTTAAATGCTTGACCACTATAGGGCATCTCTGCCGCTCTCTCTGGGGGCTTCGGTGGATCTTCCAAAAGGAGGCTCAAGATATGTGAGCAGAAGGAGGGCATTTCAAGGCCTGCTTGAGCAGCCTGATCTAGTGGAAGGTGTCTCTGCCCATGGCAGGGGTTGGAACTGGATGAGATTTAAGGTTCCTTCCAATCCAAACCATTCTGTGATTTTATGGTTGTTTAGCTGGTGGAGTGTGATGCAAATGCAGGAGACTTCTGCCAGCATTGCTGTTGGCAGGGCATGGTTTTGCCCATGGAGCAATGCCAGCTTGGAGAGGAGGGTACATGAACACATCCCTGCAGTCTCCTTAGCTAAACAGGCTGCTCATGCCTTGGGATGCATCTGTGCAACACCTAACCCAATGGGGCTTCTAACTGCAACCATAATAGAAATAACATATAGTAATAAAGTAAATAGACAGTAAAACTGTCTTCTATAATGTTATTCTCCAGGCTAAATGAGATGCCAAAAATGAACAAACAGCCTCCAAGTGATATTAAAATGTCTTTCACTTTTAATAATTTAAGGGACATACTAGTGAGAAAGATAAGGAAACTTTAAAATATATTATTTTTCAGCCTGATGATCTCTTCCTCAGACTGTCTCCTGTCTGATCCACTGAGGACTCATTGATATATTCCAGGCTGAAGTAGAGCATTTTAATAAGTTATTGGGACAAAAAGTTGCCCTTTTTATTTTATTGTATTTAGTAAGCTTGCCTTTGGAAAAAACAGTTCGGTTTTGCGGGTTTTGCTTCTGTAAATAGATTTCTTTCCTCCTTCCCTCCTTCCTTCCTTTCTTCATTCCTTTCTCCCTCCCTCCTTCCCTCTCTCCTTCACTCTCACCCACCCTTCTTCCCATCCCTTCTTTCACTTCTTTCCCTCCTCTCCATCCCTCCTTCCACCTCTTTTTCTCCTTCTCTCTCTTTCTTTCCTCCTCTCATTCTATTTCCTGTTTCAAAAAGCCCTAGACTGTCTCCTTGAGTGTTAAGGACAAACTGGCGATAATTTATGTTATAGTGTGATATGAAAAAAAATTACATTGCACTATAAATTATAATATGAAGGGTGAAATGCCAGGAAGGATGCCAAATGCCAGTGGAAGTCCCATTAGACAACAGAGTTCTATTGCCTGCCGTTCCCCACAGAAATCTTAGAAGGTTTGCATGAAACTGTTTGCTGTGAGGGGGGAGAGGCTGGAGAGGGGAAGAAGAAGAAATATAATATACAGATAAAATGTATAATCAGTCAACTGGAGATAGGAAATTCTTACTAATGCCTAGCAAGAAAGGTGACTTTTGTATAGAGCTATAGCAATTTTGAACTTGGCACCTGGGATATCATAATGCTGCCTCAAGCAGGAGCAGGGGCTGTGGGAAGGAGCTGTGGCGTGTGTGTTTAGTGCTGGTTTTTGAGGGGTTCTTGGATTTTATTCTCCCACAGAAGCCCCTGTGGGTGCCACAGAGGTTCCTTGAGGTTTCAGGTAGCCCTGTTCATTGCTTTAAAGCCAGGGGGCTGCCGGAGGCGATGCCGAGGGCTGTCTGATGCCATGCCGTGCTCTGGTGGTTCTTCCTTTAAGAACAAGACTAATTAGGGGTGAAAATGAAGGAGGGCTTTCAGAGGATAATAGCATCCAGGGTCAGATGGGAGTCTGGAGCCCACCTCTGAGCTTGTGGTGTGGGTTGTTTTTTATGAAGTCAGATGGAGACTAACTGTCTGTAGCTGGAGGTATAGGAGGAAGGTCTTGCTGCCCCACACTTCTCTAAACACTCACCCCTACCCAGAATCAGAGTAGATCCCAAGGGCTCATTGGCCATGAGTTAGATCTGTGCAGCCATCCTCATCCACCACTGTGTTGTCCATCCCCTGGCTATTATTTAACTTAGGGTGCCTAAAAATCTTCACATGCTGACCCTTCCACCCAGTCTCAACCTGTGTGTCCATCTCTTCCTTAGAAGTGATGACACCAAAAAGAGAAGTTGGGACAAATTAATTTTTTCGGGCAATAGGCTATAAATTGTTAACACAGAGAGGGTCAGTTTACCCTGGGGTGGAACTGCTGGTGATGCTGCTATTTCATTCCTCTTTCTCATCTGGTGAAATAACTTTCTGAATCCAAAACTGTGAGCCAAAATTTATAACTCTACAGTCTTAATGGAGACTTTAGAATCCTTTTTTGATATCAAGTAATGAGATGGGATGAGTTCATTGTAAGAAAAAGAATATTTTTGTGCTGAACCACGAATGAAAATGTTTATTTTGCTTTAAAGATGCAAGAAATGAAAGACAGAAAATGGATTATTATTTTACTTTCAGAAAAAAATAGAAAACCCAAAAGCATACCCAGCAACCCAATCAATTGAGAGAAAAGCAGCTTTGAGTGCCTTATTGAACTGACCTACAGAAAAAGCTTCAGAGCTTCAAGCCCAAACAAGTCCCTGATAAGATGTGAAATGCAATGGAAAAATCATTTAGAGAGAACAACAGAGAAGTTGATTTTGCTCTAGTTTTACAGGTCAGTTCAATAAAGGTTCCTGAACTCTCTTTTCTGTGTAATTCTAAAGAAGGGTCATTTAATTAATATATTTATCTGGAGGAAGAAAAAAATAAGAAGAAAACAAGCTTAAAACAAAGATTGTATTTCGCATTGAGCATTGCAGGTCTTGGTTGAGTCTGTCTAGTACATGAGCTCTCTGGGTACCCACAACCCTTACTTCTACACAGTTGCTCTCTAAGATTCGTCCTTTAATTTGGTGTATAAATTATCACAAAAACGATGGAATCCAGAGAAGAAAAACACATCCAAGCACATTTCTTACTCATGTTTTCCTTTTTTAGCTCTTTGTGATTCATTTACTGCATTTTCAACAAGCCCTACTGGTTTTATGAGAAGTTGAAAGACAGCACAAACGTTCTATTATCTCGCTGCCAGCCTCCAGAAGAGTATCTGGCAGTGCTCAGGATACCCCCTGCTGTGGGACTTGTGGATCCTCGGCTCTGCGGCATCACTCATCCCTGCTGCTGCCTTTGCTGCACATTCCCCCCTGGGCATGGCACAGCTGTGCAAACAGCGCAACACAGACTCCTGAGTCTGGAGCATCTCCACAGCCTCCGGTGGAGGGACCTCGGGCTGAAGCTGTCTCTCCATCTCTTGACAGCTCTATTTCTCATGCAGACAGGGCTGCTAAGGGGACACGCAGTAAAAGAGTTCATCTGCCCCTAAGTTTGAGCAAGGGAGACTATGCCCATCTCTTAATTCCCAGCCTGGGACATTGAATGGGAGAGTTTGGTGGCAAAGACCCGGTGCCTCTGCAAGACCCTGCTTAATCTGGCCTCTAAAGCCTTTTCACATCTAGTGTGCCTCAAAGGGACAAAAGCTTTCTGCAGCCACAGTAAACTGAGAGGGTCCCCTGTGTAGTAAGTACCCTGTGAGCTATCATAGAATCATAGAATGGTTTAGGTTGGAAGGGACCTTAAAGTTAATCTAGTTCCAAACCTCTACCACAGGCAGGGACACCTTCTACTAGACCATGTTGCTCTAAGCCCTGTCCAACATGGCCTTGAACACTGTTTAGAAGTGACCATAATAATCTCAATAGAAAGGTTTTGAGTGCAAGAATAGGGTAAAACCACTTTAAATGGTGTGTGGGCCCTCTGGTGGTGCTCCCCATCTAAAAACCATGCAGGTGAAGACAACAGTGTATCTGGAGCTGGGCCTGACATGATTGCATCCATGTTATAAATGGAGGTATTGGTGCCACCTGTGTTCCTATAGCTTTTCCATGTTATTTTTGTATCACTGAAAGATGAAGAGCATTTCCGTCTGTCCACTTTCCTAACAATATATTTATTAAAATGGCATCCCTCACAGCAGGAGAAGGGTTAACAGAAAAACTTTTCAAAGTGAGCAGGACAGCTAAGCCTTCATGCTTTCAGGGAAATTGAACTGTGGAGAAGTGGGGGAAAAAGGCTTTCTTCCCCCACCCCACCACAATGCGGTCTGCCTTTAAAAAACTGAAATATTTTTTTTTTCATGTTCTTCCAAATATCGCTTCTGCTTGTCACAATATTTATAAAAACCCTCTTGCTATCTCAAGCTGCACAGCCTTTGGCTCAGGTTCCTGCTTATGCAAAACAGGGTCATAAACATGTCACTGTGTATTTGATAAATCCATCTTCCTCTTGTCATTGTCACCAAGAAGCTGAGATGACGGGAGATTACTCCGTCAAATCGCCGTGGAAACGCCTGCAGAGTTTATGAATTTTCATAGGATGCAAGTCCTCTTTAATGGGAAGTGGGGCCAAGTGAAAGCTTGCTATTTTTAAGGAAAAGTGCGTGCATCTGTGTGACTGCATCTGTGTTTTTGGAATATTCTTTACGGACAAATCTTTACCTAACATACATTAGGAGTTACGCTAATGCATCCCAATCGAGAGCATCGCTCTGAGTTTGTGCCCGTTTCCTTGCATCTGTTTCTCTCTACATGACCCCAATTCATGTTTATATGAAGGCTCCTTTAAGCTATACTGGATGTGTAAAAGGGATGTTAAATAAGTGCAAATGCTATTAGAGTGTGTTTACTAATGTAACTAATTTCCTGTGAGCATTTTCATGACCACATTTTGGAATGCTTGTCTTTGTCCCTCCCCCTGCATCCTTTTTCTGCAATCTAGTAAAAATACCAACCCATCTTCAGTAAGAATTGCCTCTATGTCAGGGTTCAAAGGCCAGGTGGCTTTCTTTTTCTGTAGCAAAGCTTAAAAGCAAACATGATTCACAGTTTTCCAAATAGAAAAAGTGGATTTTTTGTTTTCTCACTCGTCACTAGAGTAAAAAATGGCCAAAGGTATTATGCTCAAAATTTAGCAAAATAGAGGAAAATAGATAAACAGGGATGTTAGCCTTCAAATATGAAACCCAGATGTGCCAGGCGCTGAACAGTGCTGAGAAATGGAGAGGTGCTTGGTGCAGTACCAAGCTCCTCTCTTGAGGATGTCAGTGCATCAGGATTACATGGACACAAACCAGAGCAGATATGGTCTCTGCCTTGCAGGATGAGGAGATATTAGCTTAAGTACTGCAGGGAAATTAGTGGAGTGTTGATGGAAAGGGGCCTCCAGAGGTCTCTGGTGCCTTCAAAGCAGGGTTGTCACTCACATGTGGTCGGGTTAGCAGTGCCTTGCTCTGGCTGTGTCTCAAGAGTACGTAGATGGAATTTACAGAGTTCACAAGCGTGTTACAAAAATTCAGTAAGGTCAGGTACCTGAGTCCTCTTTCTCTTGCCTCCTCTGGCAAGCTGGAGATCTGTCCACAGGGTCCAGGGAACTTCGAGCTTTTGGGTCACACAATGAAGACATGTTGAAAGCACCACGCAGGTCAGACTTACACTGAGTTGTTGCCTGCAGTGCAGGGGTGCAGCCTGTATAGTACACCTGAGCTTACCCTCCACCATATCACACAGGTACTGCTGGTAGCTGAGCTCTGCAGAAACACTGAGCTCAGGATGGACTAAAGGCTGGTGACACCTTCTACAGTTCAGTGGGATCCATCCATGCTGCTACGATAGTAACACCCAGCCTGGGATGCTTAGAGATAGCTCTGCTATGTAGACTCATGTCTTGGAGTTTAATTCTTATTTATGATGTATGGTAATGTATCCTATGATCCCAGAGCCTTCTCTTCACATTAGAGTTGTTTTGCCTTCACTTTCCAGCATGTTCAAGTAGCAGAACCTTCTGCTGGGGCAAGAGTATGAAAGGCTTTCAAGCTACCACCTCTGCATTACACTGCTATTACTGCAGTGCTAACAATATCAGGACGCTCCCCAAATACCTACCCATGTAAGAAACTGTAAAAAGGGGAAGACATAGATGCTTCTTAACATCCCCGGGCTTAAAGGGAGCTAACTACACACCTTTGATCCTCACTGCAGCAGTTACAGCCTCTATGTGTTGGTGAATTTACCCAAACTGGGATCTAAATAGTAACTCTGGCTGAGTCTTAACCAAAGTAACCACTATTTATAACCTGTCTGCACTGTGTATATCTATGTATGTGATCAAACCAGTGTGGTGTCCACAGCAGCTGGACTTGAACGAGATTTTCACCCAGTGATCATATGAGGGGTGAATTTGCCGATTTTCCTATTTGTCTGTCAGGAACCTGAGTGAGTGATTTCCCCAGGCAATGGTGTTACCTGTGCTAGGACCTGTGTTACCACTATCTGGGCTTCTGTGACTAAACCATTTGCTTTCTAACTCCTGCCTACATCATACTGCCATTGCTTCACCTCCACAAATTTCATGCCAAAACCAAAAGTCTTGATCATTAGAGATAAACTCCACCACACACACTGGATGACATCCCTTCCCTGGTGTCTTAAGATATTGTCCTGCATTTCAGCAGTCCTCAAAGTGCTTTAGAGATCATGAACACTAAACTGCAGTAACAAGCCACTAGGAAGTGGAGCAAGAATAAGAAAAAGGAAAATCCAGCAAAATACTGCCTAATAATATACATTTTCTAGAAGCTGCTGACAGCCTTATATTTTTCATTTGGGATGAGAGCATACAGCATAAGGAAGGCTAATAAAAGCAGGAATATAGCCTTATTTGGTAATTTTAAATTTTCTGCTTTGCGGTGAAGGCTGGGATTCCATCTCATCATTTAGCAAGCAAACAGCAGCTTATCCTTATCAAAGTTAGTGTTCTTACTTTTGGAGAATGGAAGTAATTTTCAGAGAATTTACGAGAGAAACCTACTCATTAGCTTATAAGTTAAAATTAATTAAAAATTTGATTCTTTAAGAAATGTAACTTCTGTGCTCACATTCTATTCATCCAAATGATGTCAATAGCTCAGACTTCAAACTTCCTGTATAGTTGCAGTTAATTGAATTCTTATGCTTGGGGTATTCTTGAAGAAATTAGGAAGTAATTAGGCTATGCTATTAACAGTTGTATCTAATTGATCTGATGGTATAGACAACAAACAGGCCAAGGTCAACAACTTATTCAGCTCTTAAGCTTGATGTGATCTCAGAGATGATGCAATAGGCTCTGTCCTCTCCTGCGTTGTGAATTTTCTTGCTGGAGTTCTGTTGGTTATACTGGAAGTTGTGTCACTTCAGGCCAAATCTACCTTCTACCATACAAAGTCTAGCACTGCATGCAGTGTGGGCATCTGTCCTTAAGAGACTTCATATGGCCTTGCACTCACACCACTATGCAGCACTGCAGCAGTTTCTCAACTCGACCCAAGGCAGGGCTCCCTGTAACATCTTTGGGTGCTTCTGAACCAGGTCTCTATGTGTAAGGCTGAACAAAGTGGGCAAATCTCAATGCATAAACTAACCAAATGTGTGGAAAGGGATGTCTCAGACATTCACCTGCCACTTACCCACATTACCCATTTGCTAAAAAGGCAGTCAAAAAGTAAAGTCTAAATTCAGCAGTACAGGTTGGCTGCCTGCATGGCTGTAGCTCTGAGCAGCAGTTACAAATCCAGTTTAACAGGCCAGTGCTCTGACTCTTTGCATTGATCCAGCACACCAGTGGATTTGTTCTTAAAGAATGAAGTCAAAACTCCCTTTGGCTTTGCCAGGGTCTGGCTTTCACCCTGCAGAGCTACAAATCAATAGAAGCATTGGAAGGCAGAACTCACTGTAAATGCCTCTGAAGGGAGAGGTATGGAAAATGCAATTACCCAGAGAAGGAAATAACAAGACAAGCTTTTTTATTTGCCTTTCTTTTTTTTTCTCCTTTGCTCTCCTGCTGGAGAGTAGTATCCCAGGAATAGACAAGACACAGCATTTGGAGTATTTTACAACTCTTCCAAACTAAAGCACTAAGAATGCAGGGCACTTTTTTACAGACAGAATTACAAAGATACAGATATGTGACATCTTAGTATTTTTCAGACTGTTCAACAATGCCATCATTCAAAAAAAACCCACATATCTCTTAAAACTATTGTAATATAGGATTAGAGGGTCATGACTCAGTTGCTTCATGGTGTCACTGATGACCAAGCATCAGTGTTAGTCGTGTTAGTAGTGGGTATGACACAATAGTTGTCATCAGTTGATTTAAAATTGAATTGCTATTAGGATGATTAAACCCCTTTAAGAATATTAAGTTTCTAGTATATATTCTTAACCTTTCACACCACTTTAATAGTGAGCTTGTTTTCCTGCATGTTGTTCTGTTTTGTCTTTTTATGCATGTTGCAGTGGGCTGCTGTGATGTTGCTGCTCTGATGTGGCTGTTCTTCACCCAGAGGTAGCCCTACTTTCATCCCTCTGGAAAAGGAAAGAGCACAAGACATGGTTTTCTGTACATACATAGCGCAGTTTCTGTGGTTTAAATGCAGCTCTGGGGTTAAACACGACAGCTTATCAACAACTTTCTGTAGTGAAGAATATGTTGTGCAAGTCGAACTGATTGAGGGCTATCTGACAAGGGGAAGAGGGAAGCAAACACCATGAATTATAGATGGCAATCTATTTTACCATTACATATCCACATTTGGAGCAGCCTCATTACTCTTGCACCTCCCATTGTGAAGCCATCCCCTTTGTACATTAATTTCCATTGTTTCTCCTTCCATATATTGTACATTCAGACGCTGTCTCAACTGTATGTTCAGGCTTCGTTTGCAGGAGATCCATCCATGGGCTCAGCTGTTTCACAAACAGATCTAATAGCTGTAGTGTGCTCAGATGAGCATGATGGGTAATAGCAGAGCAGATTGAACTATATCGTCCCAGGAGTTCATATATTTTTATACACTCATAGGGTACACATCATCTTGCTATGACAATGAGGCTAAGTCAAGCTTCTCGGGAATGCAATAAAGCAGATTACAATACCGCTCTTTCACTCATTTTCAGTACACTTCCCCTCCCACTTTCTTTTAACGATGTTAATCAGTGCCAGGCTACTTTGCACCCAATTCCTAAATGGTGGCTTGCTTTACACTTTTCCCTCCTTACTCCCACCTCCAAACATCTAGATTTTATCCCTCCTGAAACAGACTTCCATGGTGATAAAACTAGGAATTTGTTAAATATCAAAGGTAGTTAAGGATGTGAATTTCAGCTGAAAAACTCTCAGCAATTCAGGCTTAAAAATGGCAAGGTTAATAATTTTTTCCCTCCCCAAGCCATGTCACATTATTAAGAGGAATAAAGCTGACAAAGGGTGTCATATTCAAATAGCCATCTTTCTCATTTACTGCATCATTATTATTACCATACACCTTTCTCGTGCAGCCGTAATAGGCAATTAAGAGCCCAGTTCTCCCCTCAGACACAGGTGAGGGGCTTCCCAGCATCTTGGTATGAGCCACGATGTTCCTCCAGAGACTGAAGATGTGACCCTAGATGAGTGAATCACTGACTTAGCCAAAAGCTGGAGAAGAGCATTTGTGCCCTCTCCCCCATCAATGCCCTCTTAACCAAGTGACAGCTGCATTCATCTCCTGTGATAGGATACTTTGTGCAGCTTGTCCTGTTCCAGTTTGGAACACTCTGTTCTCATGTATATCTAGCAGGTAAATTTCCCCATGTTTTTCTTTGCTGGTTTCCCCTGTAGTATTCCAGATCCCCAACATTTAGTCAAGCTTTACAGAAACACAGAATCTGCTTAAAATCTTGAGGTGTTTTTTTAATAGGCAGATACAGCATTATTTGAGTTTGCATTGTGTCTTGCTTTATCTGTTCATTTTTTTACTCCTCCAGCATCTGACAAATGGGGGTAGATGGAGGTCCAGTGATTATGATGTTTTGAAACTTACTGTAAAAATAAGTGAATAATTGCTCACTTCATTAGTGAGGTTCTACTTTTAAAAAATGTTGCTAAAATTTATAAAATTTATGACAAGGTAAACTTTACTACTTCAAACAGCACACTGTACAATAGCAAAGTCAATGAAAAGCTGAAATCCTCACACAGCCTCTCCAGGACCACAGACATGCCAGAGCAGGATAGACCAACTTTTGTCCAGAACAATACAGATATAGGTGATCCTGTCTTCTCACAAGAAAAACGAGCACTTTCTAGGTGCCTTCTAGCCCAACAGTTGTGGCAGTCTGTGCACTCAATTGCACTTTGCATTCAAATAGTTTTTCCCACCTTGAAAGATCCCACTGTGTGCAACAAACCATATATAAGGAAACACATCTTCCCAACACTGACATCTGCCTGTCCCGAGGTAGCCACAAACATCTATCTTAATGATCTGCAACACCACCAGACAACAAATATCAGAGAGAGTCTGAGATGATGGGCCAGTGTAAAATGAGCTGGAGCAGTCTCTGTATAGATTTACACCACTGGAAAGTTGGGACCAGGGACAGAAAATCGTTACTGCATGCGATGGAAAGTAAATGTGTACCTTGGAAGGCCAAATACTGGATTGGAATTGGAGATTAATTGTAACATAGATGGAGCTTTAGAAAATGTATCGTAACGTACAATCATCCTTAATGATATTGACTCTTCTCACAAGGGTGCTGTGAAGCTTTGTGCGGTCATGTCAGCGAGGCATTCAGAGATGCTCTGCAAGCAGGAGCCATAGGAGTGACACGCAGAACACTGCCTTCATCTTGTCCCTAGTAATAAAGAAAAAGAAAGGAAAAGATAGATCTGAGAATAATGGAGAAAAAGGCTAGTTTGACAAACTGGCTGTGATATCCATTCTTTCTTTTTTACCCTCCCTCTA
The DNA here is from genome assembly GCF_000696875.1 of Nestor notabilis. Classification (NCBI taxonomy): domain Eukaryota; kingdom Metazoa; phylum Chordata; class Aves; order Psittaciformes; family Psittacidae; genus Nestor; species Nestor notabilis. The sequence continues at coordinate 4,644 of NW_009920551.1, read as the reverse complement.
CTCCACCAGTCATCTTTTCCCTTCTGGACCCAAAAGGACAAACACAGAAGTATCAATTACCCTATTACATCTGTCTTTTCCTCCCTTCATTAAAAAAAGGCTGTTGTGTTCAGGGTAAAACATATGTAAAATATACACCAGCTAAGAATTAAACCATATCCAGATTCAAAAGGATTCAGGATCAAAGCTGATCCTGAACATAGCAAACATACTCCTAAGAAGGACACATTGCCAGCATCCTACAAATCGTCTTCCAAAGTGACAGAAACTTCCCAAGATCATGATGGCAATCAGATAAGGTTAGCATTTTTTGTGAGGTTTTTACCTGATACAGGGCAAGTGGGTCCAGATCATTGGACCAGTGTTCCTTTGAGTATCTCTAACTGAGACCCTTTGTTTTACACACTCACTTGGACTTGGAGAGTTTCTTCATCCCAGCCACTAAGGCGAGTCACTTGCAGATATATAAATGCAAATACTTTTCAGTCTCATTTCCCTCTCATTCCTCTCCCTTCATCGAATCCTCCCCATGTAGTTTATATCATTAACAGTAAGAGGTAAATCAGAGCTCTGGAAAAAATATTTTGATTTATTTAATGGTAAATTCACTGTTCAAGATGACGTGCATTTCTTAATCCCTTGTGTCTCACTCAGCTAAGCCAGTCCTAAATCCCAACCACCAGTCAGAACTGCCTTCTTCACACTCTACACACCAGCTTTACGACCCCAGTTCTGTATCTTAACAGTTTCTCCATAATCAAGATGTTTCTCTTACTGATACTGAGGTATTTAGGCTTTTTGTATCTGTTTGCCATGGATTTATTTCCATTTGGTCTGATGTGTCTAAGATGGGTATGCTGACTGCCCTGCTTCAATGCTGTCTCTGTTAATGTTTCGGATCCAACACAGAAGCACCTGGTTATGATTATTTTTCTTTCTTTTTTTTTTTGTTTTGTTTATACACCGTCTTACTTTGCTAAATCAGATGTGGCAGGCAGGGATTGCATCATGGTTTTACAACTGCTCTTTCACTCACTTGTTGTGCAGTTGAACATTCAGTTAGGCTGGAGCTGCAGCAGTGCTGAATATATTTAAATCCCACAGTTCCTCTAGGCAAAGAACCAGGCTCTTTTCAAACCCACTTCCAGGCTTCCAGTAAGAAATTATATAGTGCATGTTAGCTGGGTTTTGGGAAGGAGAGAAGATAGGGGAAGAAATAAGAAAATGAACTTTAAGACAAAAGAGAGTCACAGTGAGCTGTTAGCAGGACTGAGGAAGATACTGTTATCTTTAAACTTTCATGTTTTGCTGTCCTGTTATCATTACCACATGATGCAATCTTAAAACATATATCTACTCTAGTAAATTAAACCAGCCAGGGCCCATTTTCTGGCCCCAGGAACAAGCGACACATTAAAGCTTTTATCCACCTACCTAAAATTCTCTCCCATCCAGAACAAGTTGAATGGATCTATATTCCTTCCTGGAAAGAATGGCCATGGTACCGTGACGGGGTCCATGCCTTGACTTGGTTTAACTGATAGATATAGACAAAGCCACAGTGTTAAACTTTTGTCCACAATTTCAATACCTGGTGAAGGAGGAAAAGCCCACTCAACTACCTTTTATATCTGCAAACACCCCTCCAATAGTACCTATCTGTAAATTCAAGGAAAACCCAAACTTGGTAAGAGGACAGTTCCAAAAGGAAAAGCAGAATAGAGCCTAACTTGGGCCTGGATAGAGATTTGAAGCCCCTACATATGGGTATTCTGGGCTTTATGGTTTTTCTTGTTATAAAGAACTGAGAACAGAGTGGGTCTGCAGCCCAGAAATATTTGTATCTACTGAAGATCAGAGATGCTTCAGCCTGAAAAATGGCTCTCTTATCGAGATCACCCTGTATAAAAAACCCACTCTACGTGAATATCACGCTACATCTCATTCCTCAGCAGAAGAGTGCTAGGAACAGGGCAGATACCTGCAAATCTGTCAATCAGCAGAAAAGAATGAATGGTGGTGAAGGGCTGAGGTAACTGTAAATTCAGAAGAAGGGAAAACATTATCTTGGTAAAAGCAATTCAGACGATGGAGTGAAGCGTGTGGGAATGTGGGGGAACCTCTTTGCAGCAGTGCTGCTCAAGGCTGCACAAAACACTAGTTTATCAGCAGGGGCTGGTCACGTCAATGTAGGTTGTGCCACTGCAGAGGAATTAGGTGCTCTGCTAACACCTAACCCTGCAAGTCCCGAACTGTGCCCAAGCCCCTCCAGCTGCTGGATTTTTGCATCTTTGTGAAGCTGTCCCCTTCCAAAAAAGTGCAGAATTTACTACAGGGAGAAAAAAATGGAGCCCAAGTGCCATTAATAGGATCTATGGTAGCATTCTGTAATACATCAGTCCTACTTATAATAGCCGTATAACTCACACAAGGCTCTGGCTCATGGGAGGCATGGAGTTCTACATTACACAAGGGAGGAATAAGCAACATAGTCACATATCCTGTAGCTGGGTAAGATTACAACACAAGCAGCAAGCTTTCCAGGCCTTAAATGCTGGAGGAAAGGAAAAGGCATAGAAGCAGTTCCATCTCTGATTTTTATGAAAGCTAGGGCTTTGTCTTTACAAGAGAACAGCAGTGGTACTCTGAAAAGCTCTGTGTGTATGTGTGTGTGATCAGCAATAATTGTTTGTTGCCTTAGCAGTGAAAGCTAGGAATGAACTTGTGTTGGGAATTAAATTTTCATTTTTCTTCTCTCAAGAAGTTTCACCAATGGAGAGGTGAAATGAGACATACTCTCAGATGTTACTACAACTTGGCTGAATTTAAAAAAACTCTGTTCCTTTATACTAGCTGAGGATATATTAAAGAATAAAAATATGAGGAAAACTTTACTGTTAGAGACCAGGTTTCTTTAAGGAAATAGAGAGTTCTGAACTTGCAGTATGACAGCTCTTTTTTGCAGCCCTCAATTCACCTGGTTAGGCATAGCAGGGTGACCAACTTCAGATCAGCCACAGACACGTACAGTTTGAATCCAGTCCTTGATTTTTTTTCTTTGAGACTTGAATTCAAAGCTTTAGGCTTCCACTACAGCAGGTGATGAACATTACAAGTAGCTACAAGTGAACCTTTAAAAGCATGAGCCTTTTAGAGAAAGCAACCTTTGACGTGGAGACTTGGTATCATACCTCAATAATTCATGCATTTTAAGCCCAGAAGAGACTGGTGTGACAATCTAAGCTAGCCTGATACATAAAACAGGCCTTCAAAATTCTCTGAATTGTTTCCCATTTCAAGTCCAACAGTTATTGTCAAAGTAAAATGCATATTTCAGAAAAACATCCAATCCCATTTTAAAGTAGCTAGTGACCCCGTGACAGGTTGTCTTCTATAGTCTTTGGTAAAGACTTCCAGTAGTTAATTACTCTTATATAGGGACACCTTATTTCCTCTTCGCATGTCAGGCTTCATCTTCTAGGATTTGGTTCTTTCTACATTCCCAGCTGCTAACAAAAAGAGCCCTGTATTCTCACATTTCTGTTCCACAGAAAATTATTAACTCAGCTCTTAATTTTCTCTTTGAGGAGCTAACTGGTACATTTAGTCTTTCATAAAACAGGTATATGACATATGTATGTAAAACTGAGTCTCAGGGAAGATGAACAGAGAATAGTCATCCCCTGCTTCTCCTGGTATAACAACCGGAGGCCATCAGAAACTTTTGGACAGCACACTTAAAATGGATCCAGGGAAGTTAATTTTTAATGGGACACAGTCAGGTGGTGAAATTCCTTTCTGCAGAACATATAGGTAGGCCCAAAAAACCCATTAGATGTGCTGTCCTTACCCTGTTTTCTTCCCTTTCCCCAAGTGTCTGTTTCTACCAGTCCCATGGCAGTTTGGCATGTGCCTCCATTTATGTGTAGGTTTAGATGTTTTGCGGGTCAGGTCCAAGCTTCAATTTGGGAAATGCTTCAATAATAGATAATGAAGAAAAGGGTACGTGTCTTTAACAGGATTAGTTCTAGTATTTGCCAAGCATACAAAGTATCACAAATAGGAATGAGGAGGCTCCTTTCCATGCTCAAAATTTCATGGCTCAGGTCCAGCCCCTGAGATGTGAGTAGAGGCTACAGATCCTGTGGGAAGTTTTTGGTCCTGAGTAGGAGGTGAGAATTATGTACTTTCGTGGATGTGAGCTCAGAGGCTATCTGAAAAGATAGTGCTTGTGAATTGTCTTCTGCAGCATGGGGCTTCCCCTGAGTGTCCTCTCTGGCAACCTGAATCTGTGAGCATGGAAATAGGTGCGAGTACCCCGCATTACAGCTGGCCAGAGTGGACATGCACAAGAGAAGAATTAGCCTTATCATTCTCCAGCCCCAGCCTGGATCATGGGGATGGTGGCTTAGAACAACAGAGGTTAACAACTAGAAAACCTATCCTGGAATTAAGCCATAAGATCTGGCTGGACAGGCAAAGGAAGAGGGGGGTGTGGATAATTGCACCCATAGGGCAATTAGAGTTACAAGAAGCAGCGGAGTTCCTCTTCACTCCCAAGAGTGTTATTAATTGGCCCTAACAACCCCCCTGGAGTTGCTTTATTGCTATTATGAAGCCAAGTCTTTATTTTTTATTTTATTA
>NW_009920550.1:0-1977 GCF_000696875.1 Nestor notabilis | reverse complement strand
AAATTCAGCTCTGATGCTCTTGAGAACTTCTGTGAGGCAGAACCGTGCAGATTTGAATTCAGTGGGCTGGATGCCATGAATGAAGTTGAATCTCTGCATGGTGACTGCCAGCCACCACCCTGCGCTGCAGAACATGAAGGAACAGGACGAACCACCGAGTCCAGCAATCTGTTAAGATGCACAATTTCAAATAGGAACATAAACAAATGCATGAAAAAGATCCTGTGTTCAAGAAATCTGAGATGATACCTAACAAAACCACCCACTGAACAAGAAATAACTTCTTTACCATTCATACTTAATGTCCTAAATCTCTGCCTCTGAGGCAAGAATAACCCAATTTTAAGTTGCACAAGTGATGTAATACTCATGTCAGAAGGGAGCTCATCTACATGTCAATGCTGGGATCACTTCGAATTCTCCACTTCTCATTGTGTCCCCCTAAGTTGACCTTTTCTTTACAGATACAAAACGCAACATGAAGAGAACACTTTGCAAAGACAGAAAGAATACACACACATACATGCACACAGTCACACATATATGTGTATTTATGAGTAGGAACACCTTTGAAGAAGTACCCATTCTATACATCTACTATACCTGGAACGTTTCTGTGAGAATTTTGTAACTGGTGTCCCAACAAATGCATCGGGCAGTTCTGCAGCAGCGAGAGGATGTGCTGGTGGTTCTGTAGCTCTAGGGCTGGAATTAAAAGGAAAATTTAACTGGCTTTCATTCCCCTGAAGTGTAAACATACGAGCATTCAGGTTTATTTGGCCATACCTCCAGTAGGGAAATCAACAGACAACTACCAGACTCTTTCTGCTCTTTGGCATTCTGTCTATTTTTAAGTAAACAAGGCAAAAACCGGGCAGGAAATGGTCAAAGATTACTATTTGATCACACAATCCACTCTATCAAGAGCCGTACTCCAATAGCTTGATGGCACTCACAGTTTTTGTTTCAGCTTTCCTAAATTCTGTAAACACATTGACCATAATGTAAATTTATGTAGTTGCATAAATTGGATTATCACAGCAGAAAGTCTCTCCCTACAAATATTACTGATGATGGTACTGATTTCTTAAAAGTTATATACTGTATGTGCACAAAACCCAGACAAAGCTTTCTTAAGGTCATCTTCCCTCCAAAACACTAACATAATTGACATGGATTTTTTCTCTCTCTTTCCAAATATGTAGCTCAAGATGAAATCTTATTTAAAGGCTGCTTACCTATCATATTGTGAGAAACTGGTTTTCTGCTCATTTCCTACCCACACTTCTCCAATTTTGGACAATACATTACTGATGAAAGTTGCTCTTGTATGCATATTTCCTGCGTTAGCTTGTCTTGCTACTGTTGATAATGGCTTTGGTCTTGCAACTGTAAAGCAAGAGGGGAAGAAGATCACCTTTGTGGAATGAAAGCGATGGTTATTTGTCCAGTATATTTGCCCCCTAAAAATTACCTTCTCTTAAGACTGATGAAGGCAGATGGTGGGGCTTGGCCCTCTCTACAGCCAGCTTCCTTTGAACTCTAGGAAGGATCTTGCCATACTGGTCTAATATAGAATTTCTGGCAATTGCTCTCTCTCTCAAGCAAGGATCACAATCACCCTGATGAATGAAAAACATAAAGCAAAATGTTAACTAATTAGAAGAATTTCATTGCACAGCATTATCTGTGATATTTCTTATTCCTGAATAAATTTCCTCTAGAGGTAAGGTATAACTTGATTAAATAAAAACACCACACCAGTTTTATCTGTAGGTTAAATCTGTAGATTTATCTGTAGAGCAGGCATCCAGACTGCGTGAAAGATACAAGAGATGACATACAACATACCCTTTATTCCACAGAAATGAGTATCACAACAAACTTTCAATAATCTGAACCATACAACACATATGTACCTGAACAACTGAATGATAAAAACAAAGCAGTATTTTTATTGAGTACAATTAAAACCAG
>NW_009920549.1:30094-45634 GCF_000696875.1 Nestor notabilis | reverse complement strand
AAATTAGTCGATAATAGGAAATCATGAGGAAAAGGTGGCTTAAAAACCGGAGCTGTCCACGCCCTGCCCCACATTTTGGGGGTGGAAGCGTTATGGAGGTTATGGCACCCTGGAGTTTGTGCCCTGCTTTGTGCATTCCCAGGGCAAGGGGTGCTGGTGTTTAAGGTTAACGGTGGGTTCCTGCCCTGCAGAGCCCCGGGGGGTTTCCCGGCCGGGCTGGGGATGCCGGTGCCCCGCGGGTGTGGGGCTGGGGTGGTGGTACTCGGTGTAATGGGAGGTCCTGCATGTGCCCTGCACCTCACCAGTGTCATGGTGAAATTGCCCCTTATCCCTGTCATCAGCCTCTTCCTGTGCTCGCTCTTCTTGTCCTAAAATTCCCCCAGGCGGGGCACGGGGCTGGCCCCTTCCTGGGCTTTGCCCTTTTTCCCTTTAGTTGCTGGGTTTGTCTTTGTTTTAAATCTAACTTCACAATGTGGAAAGGGAAGTTTTCTCACCAGGTGTTCCCAGGCACGCTGTGTGGCACCCCTGCCTTGGAGCAGTTAAAGCCGTGAGGAGCAGGAACACCTTATTCCAGGTGAGGGATGGAGATTGCTGCCTGCATCCCTGTCTGCCCCCGGGAGGATTTGGCCAGGGAAGGTTGGTTTAAGCCTAGAAATGAAACCCTGTTGTTTGTTCGCAGAGGGAAGCTGCCATCACTTTAAAGGGAGTTTCTCCTTCCATTTGCTGGTGGTACCACCACGCGAGGTGCAGCTCCATTTGCAGCGAGGGGCTGGTCTTGCTTGGAAGCGGTGTGGCTGGAAGGAGCTGCTGAGATGAGCTAAGCTGTCACTCCAGCTATTTGTATGCAGCGTATTTCCGAGCTGCTCTGCGCTTATCCATGTGGATCTGGGCAGATGCCGAATGTGTGTCTGACTGAGGGGGGCAAAATTCACTACTGAGAAGTGTTAATCTGGTGTGTTGAGCAGTGGCTGCCCTCTTACAGCTGATGAAGGGGTTTTACCTTTGCTGCCAGTACCTCAGATTTGGAGTATTTAACGGGTTTCCTTCTGCAGTTCACGTTTTTTTGCCTGTTTTCCCAAGGTGCTCAATCACAAGAGGTCTCAATTGGGCATTTACAGGCTAAGCCTGAGAGAAGGAAAATGAAAATCTCATTCTCTCTAGAAACGAGAAGTAGTCTAACCCAGATAGAATCATGGAATGATTTGGAAAGGATCTTAAAGCTCAGCCAGTTCCACCCCTCGCCACAGGCAGGGGCAACTTCCACTAGAGCAGGTTGCTCCAGCCTGGCCTTGACCACTGCCAGGGATAGGGCATTCACTTTGTTCCCTCTTGGTATGCAAAATGCTTGTTTTTTACCCCAAGATACATAACTTAAGGAGGAAGGCAAGGTGCTGGCTGACTTACCTGCAGTGCATAGAGCTTTCCAGGCAGAGAATTCATACCTGATACTGGTATTGCATTGTCTCATTCATGCTCTAGATAGAGGAATGGTGTTTGGAAGGGGGTATATGGCTGTGGCATACTTTCCTGTGCATCCCCCAGTATTAGCAGAGGTATCTCATGATGCTGAATGCCCCTGGAAATGAAGGCTTGTGTTCAGGGCTTTGGAATTACAATGCAGGTGGGGTTTGTTGTTTGAGATCCAGCTCTTGTGCTCCAGGGAAATGCGATCCTGTCCTACAGCTGGTGGTCCCTGGGTGCTTGGGTCTCCATCTGTAAGGCTTAAGTGCATCATCGGAGGATCTTAGGACAGTTGGGTCTTGAGCATGTAGAGCTTGAAATGAAGCACCTGGTGAACTCTGTTTGGTTTAAAAGGTTATTAGGCCAGTAGGATGTGCATGGAGGTGTCCAGTGCTGTTGTGGGTCTTGTCTTCATCGAGCACAGCAAGATGGCCAGGATCCTTGAGAAACCTGAACTAAACCAGCTCTGCCTGTGTTAATGAGTGAAAGTGCAAAGCATGGCTGTTATCATTTGAAGCCTTTAACTGAAGGCCAGAGAGGCCCGTATGGTCAGCTCTGCTCTGGAGCAGCTTGCTGCTCATCTGCAGCGTTCTGTGAACTTGTTGCAAAGGTCCCATCTGACATGAACGTGAGACAGATCAAGGTGTTGTGGTATCTGCTCAGGAGAACAAGGCTGTTTGCTGCTCTGGAAGGGGCAGGTGGCATCACAGATAAGATATGGACCGTTATCCTTCATCAGCTGGGATTAGCCGAGATGAGGACAGAAGTGACAGGACCTCTGTGTGCCTTGTGGGGAGCTCCTGTGGGGAGGAGGTGGGTCCAGTCCCTTCAGGTGACAAGATGCAGGTCACAAGTGCAGTAGTATGGGGTTTATGTCTCTCCCTTCCTCATTACTTGTCCTTTTCAAGTTCTGTGTTAAGTATTTACAGTTCAAGCTTCTAATTTAGTCTTCCTCACCCTGCATCTGTCTTACCTTCCAGATTCTTTCTTCCCAAGTTCAGGCTGTCCCATTCCCTCTGTGCTTAATAAACTGCACTTCCAGCAAGACCCAGTAAACATATTTATCTGTCCTGAACAAGGAGTGCTGCAGCTTTCTTGTTTCCTTCCCCAAAGGCATGGGGAAGTCTGTTCCCTGGCCAGGAGAGCAGTCCTCATAGGATAAAAATGAGGGAAATGCTCTTCCCATGCTGAGGCTGAGCTTGGTGGATCTAGCCAGGGACATGTGTAATGTGCGGGTATGGTGGGTACCCTCATCTTCTGCCTTTCCTGTTCCTCTGCTTCATTTAGAAGAACCCTGTTCTTCATTGCATGCTTGTGGGTCTGACTTGCAGCACTGTCAAAGTGTTTGCGTACCACCTCACTCCCTGTGTATTTGCTGAGCAGTTCTCACTGTGTAGTAGCGGGGAGCAGAGCAAATTGCTCCTTGATGACATTTATATCCTCATGTGGAAGTTGGGCTTTGCAGCATTGTGGGGCTGTTAGAAATGGATGGGGAAAGCCACGTTCAAAATGCTTTTGAGATGGTGTGTGTGCTGCTTCCTCTGAAATCCTGTGTCCATCAGCACAGGAGGAGCAAACCAGCCTGACGCGTCCAGTGGCCCCACTGGAACCGCTTTGCCCCTTGGGGTGTCCGAGTGCTGCTATTTGAGATGCAGGTGCTGGGTGTGCCCACGTCCAAACTTCCACACAAATCCCTTTTGGACTGTAAAGCGTTGAAAATGGGATCATGAAGCAGTGTCTGAGGGTGGTCCTTCCCTTTTTTTCCCCAATAGGAACGTTATTCAAAAGCTGGAATTTGGGTTGGGTTTGTCTTGAGCAGAATAAACTTCTTCAGCCAGCCCAGCGTCCTGATGAGGCTTGCTTGTGGCTGTGTCTTTGGAGAGGGTGTTGCTAATCTGGCTGTAGCAGTGCTCTGACACTTGATGAATTAGGCAAGAAAGAATCAGGTCGCTGGCCTCCACCCAGCTCCCAGTATCTTCCACTTTGCTTAGCCTGCTGGGTGGGGAGGTCACTGGGCTAGTAGGTTGGCTTATTGCTTCCTAGGCAGCGTGCTGGCTGGACAGAGGTGTGGGGCTGGACTGAGAGGTGGAAGCTTGTACCGAAGTGCCCTGGACTTGGGACAGACTCATGGGCCCTTCATCTGGGTGATGCTGAGAGGGTGTACGGTGTGTTTGGCACATGGCACAGGTTTAGGAGTGTTGTGGCTCTGCATACAGGTAGAGCAACCAGCCCCTCAACAACAGGGTCATGTGTTGTGCTTTCTGGGTGTATGGCTTGCTCTGTGGTCTGTGAAGAAGCACTGCGAGCCCTTTCTTGCCAAGCAGAATGGGTCTCTCTGACTGAGACTGTTAAAATCCAGGATGGTGTATGCCTGCCCCATAGCCAGGTGGAGGGGGAGCTGCAGACTCAGCACCCGGGCTATTCCCAGCCTCTGTTCAGAGAAGCTCCAGCTGATGTCTTGGGAGGAGGACAGCAGCTCTCAGAGGGTCTCTCACTAGTGCTGCAGATCCGCTGGAGCTGGGCTGCCTGTCTAGGCTTTTCTGCCCATCTGGTCTAATCCCTGCTTTCTATCTCAGGAGCTTTGCTTGCGTAACCAGCCCAGCGGTGGGCTGCTGTGGTATCTGGGGCTCACCCAAGGCCTTGCTATTGGGGTGCTCATCAATGAAGCAGGCAGTGCCCTAGTGCACGGGTTGCCAGCAGAGCAGTGCAGAGATGTTCCCACTTGTCTTAAACTGCCCGGGAAGGGATTTAGAGCGAGTGATCCTGGGTAGAGGTCAATGGCCTGTTTGGTGTCAGGTGCCAAACCTTTGCAGGGCACCCTCAGCCATGCCAAGGCTGCAGCCCTTGGTTTGGATCACTGCTCCTTCTTGGAGTGTCTGCTCTGTGCAGCATTGCTCCTGCCTGGCTTTTCAGCACAAGCAGCCCTCAATCCCAAGTTGTCTTGGCAGATCACCCCAAGATGTGGTGGATAGAGCAGAGAATTGTGGCCCTTTAGGTAACATCTTGTGTGGCTTTTAAGGTGGGCACAGTTCTGCTCTGAGGGACCGGAATCTCTGAATCTCTTTTTGCAGCAGGATGAGTATCCTCCATCTGCGAGTTAGAGCTTTGTTTCTCACTGAAATCTGCTGGTTGTAGGCTGTTATTTAAAGTGCCTGTGGAAGCATATGCAGTTTACACTGGAATCTGGAGGCTGGAGTATCTGTGCCTTTAGACTAGAGTGGAATTTCTTTGCAAGTCTAATGAGCCCTTCATGCTCTTCAGAGATCAGTCCACTGATTTTCCCTTTTCCCTTCCAAGCTGCCCCATCAGTAAGAGCAGTCATTTTGTGTGGTGTGGCTCCTGGTTTCAGTGCCTTTTCTTTAAATATCCAAGCAAAGGCAGCACCAGGGGATACCTTCTGTTAAGCTAAAAGGATTATCGCTGCAGTTGGGCTAATTATTCCCATCTTTGCAGCCTCCTCACTGCCCTGACCTCTCTTCCTAGAGCAGGTATTGCTGTTTGTCCATCCCCTGTGCCTTCCCTCCATGCTTTTCTTGCCTTGCTGCAGGGTGGGTGGTGGGATTGCACCATCTGTGTTCAGGGAAGGTGGATCTGTCCCGTTTGACTGGTCGGTGTGTGTGTGTTCCTCCAGGTGAGCTGCAGCTCCTCTGGCTGAGGATGTTCTGAGGCACATGAGAAGGACAGAGCCTGATGAAAGTTATTGCAGGATGATATGCAGTGTAAGGTACAGGTTATACTAGTCCATAGGAAGAAAGACTGTGTTAAACCTTCAACACTTACAAGGGGTTTCATCACCTCTCCTGTATTCATGGCTTTGAATACTGTGTGTGTGACTTTGCCATGGGCTGCAGTTGCAGTACTTTCTGCCACTCAGCAGCATTTCACTTTATGGCTTCCCATCAGCTCCTGACCTAGGCTGTCTGCCTGGAAGTGCCTGATGTAATTTCAGATGGATTTCATCAGTGTGTCAGGTCACTTGCTGCAGAATGAAATTCTTTGAGGTGTTTGTAAATGGCTAAAAAAGAAACTCCTAAAGAAGTCTCTGCCCTGATCATGCACGTTTGTTCAGAGTGCTGAAATTCTTCTCTTTGTGGGAAACATTTAATCTCTTACTTGATGAAAGCTTGACTTAGATCCTGGGTGCCTGGGTCTTACCATGAAGTACGTGTGTGTCTTGCTCACAAGCATCTCTGCTCCTTCTTTCTGCCAGCTGTCACTTGATGTGAGCTTCCTCGTGCAGGGGCCACATCTGGCCAGCTGTGCACGTGCTCAGCTGTGCTGAGGGCAGAGGAGGTCTGTCCCGCTCTGGATGGGAGGGCTGGGACTGGTGATCAGCAGTGTGTCTGCACAGTGGTGTTAGAGCTGCGTGTCCAGGCTGACAGCTTCCTTGCACTGGGTTTATGGATGACAAAACGTTCCTGTCCTCATTTGCAGGGCTCAAGGTGAGGGTGTTCGATGTGTAGTTAGTTTGAGGACACAGCGATTACAGAAGGGGTGTGCTGGAAGAGTCTGTCCCAAGAGAAGGGCTAATCCCGCGGGATGAGCTTCCTGGAGGTTGGTTTCTAGCTCTGGCCTTCTGTGAACTCTGGGCATTGTGTGTCAGTGCAGGCTGGCAAGGAGACCCTCTGCATAAACATGCAGCTTAGATCTGAAAGAGTGCATATGCTCAGGAGTAAAGGAAACCCAAGATTTGTAGCTGTAGCTTGTGTTCCTTCCCTAATGCTGACCCACCTTGTACAAAGTGCTGACCAGCTCCCTGCAGGTGCTGAGGATTTTATTACCCTCCCACTGCAGATCCTGGATTTGATGGAGTAAGAGTTGCTGGGACTGAATTACCTTTGTGCTTTAAGACGAGACCTCTGATGAAGCTGGTTTGTGTGTCTGTGTTACAGAAGTGGAGCTTCACGTCCTCTCTGCTGGTAGCTTTATTTTGTGGTGTCAGACATCAGGCGTTAGTGAGCCTAAAGCTGGGATTTAATCCAAAATCAGAATGGCCTTTTGTGGTTCGTTTTTCAGCTCCCACTTACCCTAAGCAAGTTCTGCCCTCTGAAGTTCCTCCTTACATGTGATTTTACCTGCTGCCTCATCAGCATGACAAACGATGCTGCCCTGGAGCTCGCTGCAGGGGGTTGTTGTAGAAGTAGCTTTTAATAAGGGACATCTCCAAATTGGACAGAAACCGAAGTGCCTTTTCCTTGGGATCTACTGGTGCAATGCTGCAGGGCCCGGCAGGCAGGTATCACACAAGTTTGAAGTGCTGCTGCTGGGAACAAGGAAGGAAAGCAGGAATAAAGTCCAGCTAAAAGATGTGCTGCTCGAGCTGCAGCGTTGCCTGTAGCCACTGCCCGTCAGTAAGCAAGAGAATAGGTTCAGAAAGGATGGGACTGAAACGGGGTGTTCTGGGCTTCCGGAGTGGGGGATGTCGCATGTGCAGCACGGTGAGCTCCATCACTGCCTCTTATTCTATGGCTTTGCAGCCTGCTTTTCACAAGCTTTGCCTTTCCCTTGGTTTACTGTTAGCCGAATTTCCCTGCCAGCTCCTCCCTTCCCCCAGGTTCCTCCAGGCAAGAGGCAGGGCCATGAATACTGTTGAATGTGAAGGCACTTATTAATGCTTAATCTCTCAAATATGGCACTGCTTTTACTGTGTCTAATAATAGGGTTTATTGTCACGGCTGTCTGAGGTCCGCGCTCAGCTCCAAAGCACATTTTCTGAGTTATTGTTGCTCATGTACTCCCCTTATGGAGGAGCTTTTGACTCCATGGGCTTGTTTGCTCTATCAGCCTCCAAGAGCCTCTTGGTGCTTATGTGCCTAAATAGAAGAATCCTGTACTGTGGCTGTCGCTATGTTTGTGTGCAGATCGTAGAACCATGAAATGGTTTGTGTTGGAAGGGACCTTAAAGCTCCTCCAGTCCCAGCCCCCTGCCACGGGCAGGGACACCTTCCACTAGAGCAGGTTACCTTCCACTAGAACAGGTTGCTCCAAGCCCCTGTGTCCAACCTGGCCTTGAGCACTGCCAGGGATGGGGCAGCCACAGTTCTCTGGGCATGATGAAGAGCACCTTACCCCAATGCTCATGTCAAGACAGCTTGAAGCAGCCTGGGTGAAATACTGGCAAGTCCTTGCTGGCAAGAGGTTGCTGGGCAGACCTGGGTGATGCTGAAGGGAGATCAGCGTGTGTAAAATGAGGTTTGGAACCGAGTAAAGTCCTGTAGTGTGTGGAGAAATGCCCTGAGCTCTTCACTCTGTGAGAGCGAGCAGCTCTGTAGGACGGGTGGTGGGGCTGTGGTGGGGTTTGCTTTGCTCCTGCCTCCCCTCAGCGAGCACAGAAGCGGCATCTCCCAGCGGCAGCGAGTGCTGCTGCCTCCCCCGGCAAGGCTGTGACAAAGCGCTCTGGCTCTAGGTGTGGTCAGAGCTTCTGCAAGGACCGTCTCTGTTCATGCACCGAAACACCAGCAGCCCTGTTTATTCCAGCTTTGTATTAGAGACCGAGAGAGAGCTCGTGACCTTGTGAACACGAATGGATCCCTCGTAATCTGAGACCAGGAGCAACATTATTTTAAGCAAGAAGTAGGGCTCCGCAGCACGTGTGACAGCAGAGCTGCATTTAGAGCTGAAAGGGGATAAAACCCCCGAGGAGACTGATTGCACCTCTTTATTTTTAACAAATGTAGTGGGGAAGATTGAGCCTGAATTCCTTGACTTGGGGCAGTCTGAAATTCAGGCCGTTTCCACCTTTCATCCCTGTGGAAAGGACCATTGGCAGCACCTGGGCTTCCAGCTAGTTCCTGGGGAGAATGAAATGCACATGGATTCTGATTTATTTTAAACTTGCTCCTCCTTTAGCCTTTGGATCAGGAGGGGAGATAATGGTTTTACGACTCTGGCTGAATTTATGGCCTGGGCTCCCATGTGAGTTGTCACTGTTCACTGTCTGCATCTGCTTTTGTTGCAAAGCTGCTCGTGAGCTCAATAAAGCTAGAATCAAGACAAGCCAGATTGCTACCTGACTGCCAGCCCCAGTGGCCCAAACTGGGCCAAGACCAGCTGGAGAGAGACATCCCAGTGCTCAGTAGGGATGTGTTTTGTGTGTAGAGGTTTTGATTTGCTGTTCATCCTCACCTGACACTTTGTCTTGTGCCTTAGCGTGGTGCAAATTGTGCTCCCTTGTAATGAGAAATAAAGGTACCAATGAAGCTTCTGTTGGGTTTTTCTTTTCAAAGCAAGAGCTCTGCCTTTCAAAGCCTGATAACTTGTGCTGGGTATTGGGAGATGCTACTGCTGCCCACTGTTCATCCATGGTGTATGAAACCCAGGGCTGGAACAGGCACCAGTCCCTATGCAATAGCATGACAAGGGAGGTGTAAAAGCAGCAGAAATGCATGTTGGAATATCCTACTGTTTGTGTCTTTTGGCCTTAAAAAGAAAAAGACGACATTCAGGAAACATACTCCTGACTTTTGACCTCACCTGGAATGTCATTTAGTCATGAAAAGCAAAAATAATGCAGAAAAGCTAAACAGAAGCTAAAATTCCCCCCTTTGAGCCCTGTCTTGTTGCACAGTGAGTGCTGGGGTGAGGGCAAGTCCTGCTAAAGCCCTGAAAGCTTATGACATCTTTCATGTTTGTTTCTTTCTAGGGTAAGAAACCACTGTGTCAAGATTGTGTGACTCCTCTCCTGTATTTATAGAGAGACTGTCCTGGTAAGGCATCTGCTGTGTTCCAGTGCTGTCAGTCATCCTTGGGATGCTGGAACTGGACACTCTGCGGCCAAAGGCTGCTTGGTGCCCAGTTTGGGTATCAAATGGCTAAAAGTAATGGCTTGGTGAAGTAAGCACTGTGGACAAGCTGGTTTGTCACAGGTTGTGTAGGGACCTGTGTTCCTGCTGCAGTGTAAGCTGTGATTTTTCACAGTCATGGAATGGTTTGGGTTGGAAGGAACCTTAAAGCTCATCCAGTTCCATGGGCAGGGACACCTTCCACTAGAGCAGGTTGCTCCAAGCCCCTGTGTCCAACCTGGCCTTGAACACTGCCAGGGATGGGGCAGCCACAGGTCTCTGGGCCCCCTGGGCCAGCGCCTCAGCACCCTCACGGGGAAGAGCTTCTGCCTTAGAGCTCATCTCAGTCTCCCCTCTGCATCTGCAGTCTCCAGCCAGGAGCTCTGTAGACTTAGATCCTGTAGAAGGGAAACACTGCTCCCTGGAAAAACACCTGGCTTGGCTTCTTCGCTGGGACAGCCTTTCTGTCGCTGGAAGAGTGATGCCAGCCATGGAGGCATGGCAGTAGCTGGAGCAGATGGTGCTGTTGTCGTTGTTTCTATGTGGATCCATGTGTTGAAACATCTCAAAATGACTAAGAAATGAAGACCAAGCTGAGAAGATACCTTGAATGTTCTCCTTGCCCTGAGAAGGTCTGCAGCATTCATGTCCACAGCACCTTCCTGGTTCAGTCACTCTGAGCAGGATCACTCACATTTGCAAGCTAGAGCTGTGGCAGGAAGGATGTTTTATATTTTATTATCTTCATTATTGTGGCAGCATTGAATATTCACAGAGCTTCTGTAGGGGTGCAGCAAATGTTGTCAGCACTGTGAAATCAAAGGAAGAGGAGCAGCAGAGATCAAAGCAATAAACACATACCTTGTGTCTTGACGCAAGCTGGAGGCAAAACCTGGAGGTAAAACCTGGAGGTGCTTGAAGGTGCAGCTGGATGGAGGCTAGTGCTGGCATCTCACACCTTCACCCTCTGCTGTGTTGGTGCCCCAAAGCCAGGGTGAGATGAGCTATAGCACCACAGTCACACACCAACTCTGCTTGTATGGGTTTAGTTCCTGTTGGGTTAGTGCCTCAAACCACCTCCCAGTGGGGTGCTGGTGAGGTAAGGAATAAGGACCGAGCCTGGCTTGTGGAATTGCAGCCTCGCTCTTCCTGCTTTTGAGGCAGGGGCATCGCTCTTTGCCACAGTTAAAACATTGCTGCTCTGAGGCCAAGGTATCTATTTTGGGCCTTTCTTGTGGTGCTGAGCACATGCACTCATTGCTGCCTTGGCTAAGGTGGGAGGCAATACCAAGTGCCCAAATTTTCAAGTTCATTTACAGATGTAAGTGAAGCTTTCTTCTCTTAAAATTTTCTTAATTTAGGAAGCTTCTGGTTGCATATGGATCTCAGCGTCAGCCTTGTTTCAGCCTAGCACCAAACACAGCAGCATCATCTGCTTTTGCTCAGGGGGAGGGAGGGAAGGTGTGCTGCCTGCTTGCTGCCTACACTGAGGCTCTGGGCACCCTGTGCCAGCGCCTCACCACCCTCACAGGGAACTTCTTCCTTCTATCTAACCTGATCTTCCCTTGTTTAAATCCATTCCCCCATTAGGTAAGTATTAGGCTTTTCCACCATTTTCTGTTCATCAGAGAGTTCCTGGTGCAAGCCTGAGTGCTGGTGAGCAAACTGAAGCCTGCAGCAACAGGGAGGGTGCTCTGATTTCCTGTGGGTTGGGCTGAGCCTGGGATAGGAAAAGTCAAAGAGAATTAGCTGGTAAATAAGATCTCCTGCCTTCTCTTTGATCCGCTCTACATGTTCAACTGCTTAAAGGCTTCCCAAGCAAGCAGGATTTTGAGGGAGGAAGAATTTATCCACCCAGAGAGTATGTCATGGCTCTGTGAAATGCAGGATACTCTAGCAGGGGGCTGGGGGGAAATCCAAAGGTAGCTTAGTAAATCCTGCCAAAGAGGCTTCTCTTCTGTTCACAGAGAGCCTGCTGAGCAGACAGGGCAAGCTTTAAAACTGCTGGGGCTTCCTTTTGCTGCTGTGTAAGCCCCTCTGATCAGAGCTTTAATCTACTAAAGTTAGTGGCTTTAGAGACAGCCTGATCTTTCCATCATAGTATGGAACAGGGTGAACCAGAGTGCTGACACCCCCTGTCCCCAGCCTGCTCTGTGACAAGGTTTTACATTTCTGCTCCCCTTGCAGGGAAGATGGAGAGAGATTTTAGGCAGAAGCTCTTCCCTGTGAGGGTGCTGAGGCGCTGGCACAGGGTGCCCAGAGAAGCTGTGGCTGCCCCATCCCTGGCAGTGTTTAAGGCCAGGTTGGACACAGGGGCTTGGAGCAACCTGCTCTAGTGGAAGGGTTGGAACTGGCTGAGCTTTAAGCTCCCTTCCAACACAAACCAGTCTGGGATTCTATGAATATGGGAATCGTGATGTTTTTGGTAACCATTTCGTGCTTCTGTCGGTAGCAATTGATGCAAGTTTAGGGTTAATATTCCTGCATTGCAGAACACTTGTGTATGTCCTGTCGAGTGATTCCCAGCACATTCCTATTCTTGGCGGATGCCATCTTCATGGCACCCTTTTATTTGGACAGAGACACACAGATAAAACCATTTCCCATCTGAGTCCAGCCACTCTTGCAGCTCAGGCTGGAGTTGTGTCCCTGGATAATCTGGTCTCCTAATTGCCACCCTGCTTGGAGGCAGCTGCTGAACTGGGCCTAATCTGCTTTGGGATGGCAAATTCTGTTAGTCTAATTCTCAGGAGCTCTGAGGAACTTGTCAGCACGTGAGCATCCTTTGGCTTTTCTCTAGCATGCCCTGCAGACCTTTGCCAGCTGGTGACCCTGGCAGCCAGCTCCCAGAGCTCTTGCCTGTGGCTTTGGACAGGTTGTTCACTGACAACTCCCTGAGTCCTTGTGTCTTTGAACCCAGATTTTCTCTTCCCTTCTGATGCTGTTTGTACAGGATCATGGCATTTCACTGCATGGGGCTTCTGTGCCCTCTTCCCACTCTCACCTTTCCTCATCTCCTTCCCAGACCTGGTAGTAGGCTGTGACCTGGTGTGAGAGTTGTTTCTTGCCGTGTTTCAGGAACCTTTGGGTCTCAGTCGGGTGTGCATGAAGCCAGGGTGACCATCCTTGTGATGAGGCTCCCGGGCCTCAAAGCTGTTCTGCTGTGAACCCAACCCCACCTCATGTCTGCATGGGACATGTCCAGCTCCCAGAGAAAGGAGTCAAAAGCTTCAGGCTTCCAAGGAGTCGCTTAAGCTATAACATGGGAAAAATGTGGGGGAAAAAAAGCAAAAAAACAGATGACAAAAGGTGCATTTTTGAGACTGTTTCTTTTTCCCTCCTGTTGTTGTAAGAGGCATTTGTCTGTCTTTGAACCTGAAGGAAGTTTTTCTAGCTTTTCCAACTTGAAACTCCATGGAATTTCTCAGTTGCCTGCATATTAGTGCCTGTGATTAATGAGATCACCATCCATATTCCTTCCTCTGCCAGCTTCTCAGAAAAGCGGTGCTTGGAGAAGTACACAAAGATGAAAAGGAAGTTGCTTATGAATTATGAACAGCCTTTCAGGCTGATGCTGCTTCATGGGGCTGTCACTCCATTGTAATGATGTAATTCAGATCGACTGATGCTCTATTTAAAAGCCTGTTTGTGTTTGATCACTTTTCAGAGGTAACGCTCAAATAGCTCATGTTTGGTGAGTGCGTTTTCTAAGAGTGAGCACTTCCTCATTAGTACTGAGGAGGAGGAGGGCTGTGCCTGAGCACACAGCACAGGAGCCAAGAGGCTCTGCTCTGCCTGGGTGATGCTTGGCCATTCTGTGAGAGCTGGTTGGACCCAGTGAGGAGTCCCAGAGCGTGCAGACCCAGCCAGGATCTCTCATTGCACTTGCCTTCTGCTGAAATCCCTGTTTTGAAATCACTGTGTGGCTGTAACCTGCCCTGTACTGCAACAGATCTGCCAACACCTCCTTTATTCTGGGATTTGTGTGTACGTAAATGGAGCCATTCCCACACTCATGACCCCTGGAGCTGCGCAGTCGGCACTGCTGCATGTCCAGGCTCTGCCTCTGTGACCGGGATCATCCTGGGGCCTGTTGGATCATGTCCCATTGATCCTGGGGTTGTGGCTGGAGTGGGGTGCAGCTGCTGACCCATTCCCTTGGCCGGGAATCATGGGAGCACCCATCTCCTGGCACCAGCGTAGTTGCGGGGACGCCTTTTTGTGCTCCTTTGTGACAGTGCTGCTGATGTCGTGCGGCACAGATGACACAGTGCTGAGCACCACGGAACCCCAGCTGTGTGCTACTGGCATCTCCGCCACTCAATAGGGTACGTTGTGTTCAGCCTGGCTTTTGTTTACCTCTTAGTGCAGAGAAACCTTTTGCCAAGGGATTAAGACTTTGGGGCTGCCTGACCTCATTTGGGATCTCAGTCTTGCTGGGCAGAGAGTGCTGGAGGTGGTTTGTGTTGGTGGCAGCGGGGTGAGGGCTCTGCTGTGGCTGTGCTGGCAGTGATGTGTCCTGACTGCGCTCCAGTGAGACATCAGGATGCCTGTTTGCTGCCTGTGCTGGGATTGCTGCTGCAGACAGGGCCTGGGGCTGTGTGGAGCCTTGTGGTCCTCAGCACAGAGGGGTTACCAGGCAGCAGGAACATGCTGCTTTCTGGGAGAAGTTTCCTTCCAGCACCCGGGGCTGGTTTATGCCCTATAAACAGGGCTTAGAAGCGTTCATGTATTTCATTCATTTATTGATTTAGTTTTCTTCTATAATTCTGGTTTACTTGGGCTTTCCCTGTTCTCCTTCCCTCCTTATGAAGCAGTATCAGTATGTGTAGCCGTTGTCATGGTACTCTTGGAGGAAGGCTGCAGCAATTGGTTGGTTTGGAGCAGTGTTCAGTGTGGGCTGTGCTGGGGCAGGGGGTTGCCATGCACTGAGCTTTACTCCGACAGTGCCACTTTTGCTGCTGCTGCCAGACCAGACCAAGCCATTTTACTGATGCCTTCAAGCCTAGTGAACTATTTAGAAAATACCTTTGGAGGATGGGCAGCGGGGGAAGAGCAGTGCTTTAATTCTGGCTCAGTTCTGGGCATGAATGCAGGCTGGTGGCAGGGATGTGGCTGTGGAGGAGAGGAAGCTGGGTCAGGCTGGCATGGGGACCTGAGGGGGTTTGGACCAGCAGTGGTGGTGGGTTTGCAGGCAGAATGGGGACCATCACCTTGATCTGGTAGCTTTGCTGTCAGAGCCCTGCGAGAGCAGTGATTGCTTTCAGCATCCTTGCCGAACTCCACAAGGAAAATGATACTTCTTTCCTTGTTAAATGTCTTGTGGGCCTTGGCTGACGAATAGCTTTCATTTCCTCACCTCAACTTCAGTGCTGTCGATGGCAGTTAAAGGGTCACATCATTTCACTTAAGGCATTTCCTTATGGCTTTGTGGTCCTGCGTGCTTTGTGGAGTAAATTGCTATTTTGGCTTCTAGCCCCTAATATTTTGTACAACACAGGCCTGCAGGGACTGTCCTGGGGCCTGGTTCAGCTGTGAAATGCTATTGAAGTGATACAGAGTTGCTCCTGGTCGCTCCAAGTGGAGCTCAGCTGCTGAGTCTTGGGGAAGAGCATCCGGAGGGCAAAGTGGGATATCTGCTTCTCTCCACATCACAAGCTGGATGGATGCTCGGGGCTGCACATGCAGAGCAAGCTCCAGAGGTGCTGGTGAGCTGAGCCCGTTCCTCCTGCTCCTGGCAGCAAAGCCTTTGCTCTACTGTTTGCCTCCTCCTGCACCCCATGGCGCAGCTCAGTGGACCTGCTCACTGCTGCCCAAAGGGCTGCAGATTTGCAAACAGCCGGGTTTGGGGAGGCTGTTAAATATGGGATAGGCTGTTGCCTTCTAGATAGTGTCCCTGCTTAACAAGAGGAGTTCTGCTGGAAAAGGATAAGATTCTTCAGAGGGTTTGTGCTTTATCTGGCGTGCAGAGAGTGCTGCTGAAGTTATCTTTGCGCAGCTGTCCTTGCTGCATTTGTTCATGACTGAAGCATCACTTCAAGGTGGGGCTGGTTTTACACTTTTTAGACTATTTTAGAATATTTTTTCCCCTTAATGGTTTTGTTTTTCCCGAAGAGGGATTTCCCCTTCCCCCACTCAAAAGGAAAACCAGGATTAGCATTATGGACTTCAGTGTTTTCACACCATCTTTGTTTAAGAAGTCTAATCTAAAATATGCACTTTAATAAGGCTTAAATTCTCCCTAGTCACATGAATTTGTTACCTGAGTGACAACCCAAAGGGGTTTGCATATAAGCAA
>NW_009920549.1:16476-30081 GCF_000696875.1 Nestor notabilis | reverse complement strand
CAGGACAGATCTGTCTCAGAACTCGGCATCATCAGTACAGTTTGGAGCGAGCAATGCTCTTAGCTGATGTTTATAAAGGATGAAAAAGAAAGAGGGAGAAAATGAAGTTCAGCGTCCATTGGAGAGGCATAAAATGTCTTTATAGATGCTGCTTCTGGTGAAGAGGACTCTGTGTGTGATGAGCTGGTACTTCAAACTCTGCTGGGAGAGCTTTGCAGCGCAGAGATACTGGTGCTGGCGAAGCACTCGTCCTCACCCACCGGATCACTCTGTGTGCTTAATGTTCTCTATTTGCTTATCTGGTGCTGATGAAATTTCATCAGCTCTATTGTGATGGCTTTAAATCAGCCCTGCCAGCCTCGCAGGGCAAAAATTCCTGAGCTCCATGGGAGGGGCAGCTTATGACAAAGGCATCCGTTGAGTGGGCACCTCTTCAGGTAAAAGCAAGAGTTTTCAGCTAAAAACAAGATAAAAGCGAGGCATCTCCTATGCAGACAGGCTGAGAGAGCTGGGCTGGGGCACACGGTCCAGGAAGACCTTAGAGCAGCTTCCAGTACCTAAAGGGGCCAACAAGAAAGCTGGAGAGGGGCTTTCAACAGGGGCATGTAGTGATAGGACAAGGGGGAATGGCTTTAAACTGACAAAGGGGAGATTTAGGTTGGACATTAGGAAGAAGTTCTTCCCTGTGAGCATGGTGAGACACTGGCACAGGGTGCCCGGAGGAGCTGTGGCTGCCCCATCCCTGGCAGTGTTCAAGGCCAGGTTGGACACAGGGGCTTGGAGCAACCTGCTCTAGTGGGAGGTGTCCCTGCCCGTGGCAGGGGTTGGAACTGGATGAGCTTTAAAGCCCCTTCCAAACCGAAGCAGTCTGGGATTCTGGGATTCTATAAGACGCTGTGGGAGCCCTGTGGGAGCTGGATCCCCCGCCCTGTCCCTTGGCTCGTGATACTTTGAGGAGCTGTTGTCCTTCTCCACCACTGGCTGCTGCACAAGGGCTCAGGCATGGAGTGACTCTGCTCCTCTGCCTGTCGTGCTGCAGACATGGTGGGAGGATGTTGTGCTTCATCTGCTCTTTACAGCAAACCAAAATCACCATGTCCAAATGAATGACCACCCAGGGCATTTCGTAAGCTGCAGCTGGATTTCAGGTGCTCCTTGAGTCCCATTGAGTGGTTTTTGATGGATCTTTGTGGCTTTCAGTTTGTGCTTTTTTTCTTGTAACAGAAAAGGCAGCTCTTTTTCTCTTGCCTCTGAAAAATTAATGGCTGCATCTTCCTGAGCCCACCTCCAGTCCCTGAGCTCTGAGGTGCTGAATCCTGCCATGTGCGGAGCTCAATGGAACAGGCTGTCCCTGGGTGCAGAGCGGTGTTAGAGAGCTCGGGCAGAGCAGGATCAGCAGCTCAGACAAACACCCTGCTCTTGCTTAGTGTGGAACATTCAGCCCTGGCCCTGGCAGGGCAGTGGGGAGCAGGCTTGTGCTGAATCATGGCTCACTGCTGTTGTGCCAGGGGTGCTCAGATGCTAAAGGCTCTGCTGTGTCCCCTGTCCTGTGCAGCAGCAGAGCCTCGGGTGGGCTGTGCGAGCTCACTGGCTGTTAAGCTAGCAGTCCTCTCTGGATGGTGTCCCAAGAAATTTTAGTCCAGAGGCAAAACTGTGTCTTTCCAGGGAGATTGTGGGAGACGCTAATTGCTCTTCTCCAAAAAATCAGGTGGGAGGAAGAGAGAGAAAGAGGCAGAATGAGGAAACTGCCTCATTTAAATCCAGCACAGTGGATGTGGGAGTGGTTTGTCTCTGGGGCTGCAGTTGGGAAGCAAAGATGTTTGTATCTGTGGATGTTGAGTGAACTGCGCTGGGCTGGGAGGAACTGCTGGGGACCACCAGTTGTGAGTGTGGTGGGAACTGCTTCTCCCATCCATGTTTTCCTACTAACAGACAGGTCAGTGCATGGGGAAAGGTGCTGTACCCAGCCCATGTGTGTGTTTGGGGCAGAGAGATCCCTCTTCCATACACGTACATACACAAACACACAAGAGCAGCACATCTGTGTGTCATTTCACATTGATGCTCATGCCCAACTTGCTTCTGTGGCCTGTGCACTAAAGGTTAGCATCATATTTAGTATTTCAGTGCTAAGTAGACCTGTAAATGTCAGACAGTGGCCAGATGAGACCAGGCTATAATCAATGTCACCTTTGAGCTCTAGGAAGAGGGCAGCTAGATGTCCAAATGATTAGAACGCACCATTTGGGGGGCAAAAATGAGGTACTTAATTTATACTTCCATTTTTGTGTGTGAGTTCCTTGCAGGGCAAGTTCCCAAACTTCCTTAGTACAGCCCTTTCAAATGGCTTTGTAGCTAAGGCAGGAATTGAACTGCATAGTCATCTTGCTGAGGCTTCAGCAAGGGTTTGCTGCCCTGCTGCTGGTAACCTGAGCTGCACTGATGGGTTCACCTGCTCCCAAGGGTCACAGCACACGTGTCATTACACTAATAGCTGGTAATTAATCCCTGCTGTAATTACAGCAGCTATTGGGACGTCAACTACAAGCAGTGTCTGTCCGACCAGCATGGAGACTCGGGAGGAACACAGTCCCTGCTTCACACAAGTCGATGATGTTTGTTGGTGACTCCATCTCCTTCTGCAGATAGATGCATGTTAGAAACTCTGAATTTTATCACCATTCCATTGTCCAGCCTCTTGGCTGTGCTTTGCTCTGCACCGTGGTGTTGGCTACAAGAGTACCACAAGGAGAGAGACAAGAAATCTGGAGAGGGGCTTTGGAAAAAAGGGAATGGCTTTAATCTGCCGGAGGGGAGACTGTGCTGAGGCGCTGGCACAGGGTGCCCAGAGAAGCTGTGGCTGCCCCATCCCTGGCAGTGCTCAAGGCCAGGTTGGACACAGGGGCTTGGAGCAACCTGCTCTAGTGGAAGGTGTCCCTGCCTGGGGCAGGGGTTGGGACTGGATGAGCTTTAAGGTCCTTTCCAACCCAAACCAGGCTGGGATTCTGTATTCTTACAATGGCTGGAAAGCTGGTTGGCCGTTGGTGGCTGCTCTTGTGCAATGGAATGTTTACTGCTCCTGGGAATGGGCTGACAAACCAGGACTGCAGCGTGGAGCGGCAGCTGGAGCCCCGCAGTGGGGCTGCAGGAGGAGGTGAGCTGTGTCACACTGCCCCTGACGGGGCTCTGGTTTTCCTCCCCTCTTCAGGTAACTTTGCTGAGAGATGGCGGAGCACCGTCAGGACGTCACCACGATGGAGGATCACGCGGCTGCTCAGGAGAAGCACATCCCATCAGGTGAGCGGCTCCAGGAGGAGGTGGTGGGAAGCGTTGCAGCCTTGCCCACTGCTGCGAGAATGACCTCTGCAGGGAGAGCAGGGCCAGCGTGGGCTGTGAGGGCCCCTTGGAGGTGCGTGCAGGTTACCCTGCAGCCAGTGGACTGTGGGTAGCCCACAGGATGCTCTCATGTTCATAGCAAGAGCAGAGCAAGCCCTGGTACCCAGACTAGTGATGCCCTTATTGCTGCAGCTTTGCACATGTGTGTTTCTGTGTTCACTCCTTGGTTTGCTGTAAGAATCAAGCACTGCTTTTCTTTGAGGCACAGCTCAAGGGTGGTGCTTGCTGCCTGCTTTCCTCACCTGCACAGGGACATGGGGAGACCTGAACAGAGCTCTGGGAGCAGGGGCCATGCAAGAGGCTTTTGCCCTGGATTTCAGACCTGCATTTCTCAAGCAGCTTTTCCTTTCTCATTCCATCATGCTCCACAGCTGAGCTTGGAACCACATAACACCAGCAGCCCTGTGGGACTCACTCCCAGCTATGCTCCATAGACGCATCATCTGAATTTTCTTTTCTTGAGGTGCTTTGGCCACACCTTACACCAGAGAAATGGATTGTCCTGGAGAGAATCCATAGCATCCATTCATCCCGGGTTCTATAACTCATTTCAGTCTAGTGGCTCCTCTCTGCTTGTAGCCTCACGTCTGCACATCACAGGTCACGGGGGTTTTGCGTATGCCAGTTTGAATCTTCTTTTCCAAGTCATTTTCTCCAGTTCTCATTATTTGATTTGCCCAGACTCCTTGCAGAGAGGAGCCTTGTGCCTCTTGCCCTGCTTTTCCAAAAAATGACTTTTGCAACCAACTCTTTGCACCAAGCCCTTCACAAACACTTGCTGGTTTGCAATGAAATGTGTTGTGGAAGTGTCCAGCAGCCTGCTCTCGGAGGGAGGCTGCTGGCTCCAGAAATGGCTGAGGCGACGACAGGACTCAGAAGTTGTACATCTTTTGTGCTTCCGTTGCTAAGATCTCCTTTCCTGCTTGGGCCATGCTTTGCTGTTTCTGCCTGTCCGGTTCACTGGGCTTTTCTTTTGCTGATGGGTTTCTGCTTGTTCCTTTTGGTGATGACACTGGTGCTTTTGGTTGGCATTTTTACGCTTTGCTTGCTTGTTAGTTCAGGATTTTTATACCCTCCAGTTACAGTTTCTTGCTGCTGTGGATCTGGGCAATCAGAATTTGTGACACACAGGCCGTAATTCATAGCCAAGGCCTTGTTCTAAGTATGTGAATGTTTTCCAGGCTATCCCCTTCAGATACCAGTTGATGATGGATCAGATGAGCCTGTTTCTGAAACATCTGACGCTAAGAGCACCCCAACTACGGAAGGTGGGAGCTCTTTGACTTACTGCTTTGAATCCATGATGGATGGGGTCATGGTGAACCTTGTGAAAGACTCGCCGTGCTGTGTTCTGGTGGGGTTCCTCAGGAGCAGTGTCTGCACTCTTGGACAAATGCTCGTCATTAGTCCCATCACAAGTAACATTTGCCACTCTACAGAGTGAAATAATGAGCTTTAAAGGTGGAGAGTGGGTTGGAAGGCAAGAGAAAATGAAGTGTTTATTATAGGTCAGGAAGTTCTTTGCTTCCTCAAGACTCTTTACACAGTGGCTGGAAGGTCCCGTCAGCTCAGTGCAGCTGGGAGCAGTCCCATGCTGTGAGCTCCCAGGGCCAGAGGTTTGCATCCTTGTGCTCCCCCAAGGCAGCACGTCCTGGTCGCTGTGTTCTCTCTCAGAGTCAGCCAGACCTCACAGCTCTTTTTTTTCCCTCTCTATTCACACGTTCATTAGTCCAGCATGATTCAAGCTGCAGTGATGAGATGGGCAGAGTCTATACAGAAACCAAAACTTAGTGCTGATATAATAAAGGTCACATTGGTAGGACTTGGGGCATGTCTGTGCTGCTCCAGAATGTTATCTGAATGCTGGCTTTGTAGAATAGGCTTAATTCTGAAGGCTGCTAGAGACTTACCATTTTAATTAAGTGCACTTGTGTTCCTCTGGCTGCTTTAATCCTGAGTATCTGCCTCTTGGAGACTTCAGGTAAAGGCATTAAAAATGTAGCTAAACAAAGGTGGACAGATTCTGACCAGTTCCAGCCCTGTCCTGTGGAGGTCTGGGCTCTGTTCCTGTGTGTGTCACTCAAGGAATCGTTACTTGAAACGTGGCTGGTGCAGAAGGGATATTGTCCCTCTTTCCAGTTGGATCAGGACTGTCATGACGAGCAGGCATCCCTCTGGTAGGTGGAGCAGTATCTACCCAGAGTGCACCACAGCCACAGTGCTCAGATGGTTTATGGAGGTTTCTGATGGGATGTTCTTTCCTGCTCCAGACTAGGGATGTCCCTTGCACAGCATCACCGTGCACACACATCAGGCACCCGTGGCTGTCTTTAGCTGTGTGTTTTCGGGCTGTTCATAGTAAAGCCTTCAGCTGCATGAGGAGTATGCTGGAGATGTGTGGGCTGTGTGGCAGAGGGGACAGCTCCTGGTGTCCCTGTGGTACTGGCTTGGCTGTGTCCTGCTCAGGTGTCTCCCTCCACAAGCACTGGCTCCAGGGAGGCAGTCGGGTGCTTTCCTGAGTTCTTGAGGCACGTCCTGGCCTCCGCAGGGATTTGCCACTTGATGGCTGTGTGAAAGCTGCGTTGTTTTTCAGATGCCACAGCACCTTTAGTGGAGGAAGGAGACCACGAGGATCAGGGTGGTGTCGAACAGCACGGGGAGATCCCAGAAGGAACCACAGGTGAGGGAGACCAAGGTGCACTTTCATCTCTTGATGCAGACAGAGCAGAGAGCTGGACTGCTGAGTGCTTCAGAACAACACCACAAGACCTCTCACAGGCGTGCTTCGCCCCAGTGCTTTGCTCTTTCTTCTCCATGGCCTGCAGAAATCATTCCCAGTTTACAGTTGTCCTCTTGCCTTCCCCATCGTGGGAGAAACTCGCAGCCTTTTCTTCTCTCTTTCTCAGCTCCACATCTGCCAGTCTTTCTGTCTGGTGTCTCCGTGGTGGCTTCACCTCCCATCTCCAGGCTCGGTGCTCACCTGCACATCCTGTCATCCCTCTGCCAGCGCTCTGCTGGCGAGGTGCTTGCTGCACGACCTTGCTGCTTGTCTCATGGGTGCTCTTGCTCAGCCCAGCCATGCGGGTGTCTGGGAAGTGGCAGGTGAAAACCAGGCCACTGCAGCAGTTCCGTGCCTGCCAGCATGTTTGAAGGGTAATGCAGAGGAAGTGAAGTGGCTAATCCAGCCTGAATGCTCTGTGTGGAATCACTGCACCTAGGCCTGGTTTTCCAGGGAGGGATGGGGGTCTTGCAGCTCCTGGGAGAGTCAGGTCTGTATGTGAAAAATGAGTATGTGTCCTCTGTGTGGTCATCACTGACTTTTCCTGGAAGCATCAGGCGGGTAGTGGGTGGAAATGGGCTTCTGCCAGTGCATAAATACTGAAAGGAGCCCCCAGCACTCTCCCTTGGGCAGCCGAATTGTCTATCCCACATCCAGATCCCAGGCTGCTGGTGAAGAAACACAGAGTGGCTTTCCTGCTAGCAGGGATGTGCATTGTCTGGTTCAAGAAGTGACTGGACCAGGGAGCCAGGAAGAAGCAGTGTGTCCTGAAAAAAAGTGGGGAAAACAGACAAAATCCTAGTTTAGCTGCAGAACCGTGACATAGAGATAGAATTGATTGAGCTGGTTTGAAAGGAGTCATATAATACATTGAAACTATTCTAGTAGAGATAAACCATCGTTGCTGTGGAGAAGATTCTGCTTCTCTAATGTACCAGTATTCTTGAAGTGTCAGACTGGTATCAGGCTGGGATTCACTGGTGCCAGAGAGCCTTGGCAGAGCTCATTACTGGGAGGTAGGTGATAGACACCGAGAAAGTCGGGCTCAGGTAAGAGTTAGATATTAAGGTGAGCGCTAGGTGGGGTAGGAGAGAGGATTTAAATCCACATGGTCCCTGCTCCTTACCAGCCTGTTTCTGCACCTGAAGAAGCTTGTACTAACCTGCCACCCAGGATGTGTGAGCTGTGGAACACTCCTCCAGTCTAGAACAGTTCAGGCTGAACAGATCTACTGAGATCCACCATTGCTGTGGCTTGATTCCCTTTCTGCTCCTGCCTTGCTCATGACACAGATGGGCAGGGTCAGCAGGGAGGTAAATAAATTCTCCAGACACAGAGTCTTTAAACCTAACTCTTGTTGTGATCATGGTTTTCCCCTTCTTTCTCTGAACTGGGAGCAGCTGAAGAGGCGGGTGTAGGAGCCACTCCCAACCTGGAGGACCACGCTGCAGGAGATGCCGCTCAAGGTTAGTGATCATCTGCTCTGGTTCCATTGGTGCTTCCCACATGTGGGGCTGGGGGCTAGGGAATTCCTTTCTGTAAGACAAATGCTCTGCACTGTATGAGCAGTTGTGCAGTTCTCCCTGTTCCTGACATGGGAAGGTCATACCTGCTTTCAGTGCTCCAACATGTTAATTTCATAGAATCATAGAATGATTAGGGTTGGAAATGACCTTAGGATCATCAGGTTCTTCTCCTCAGGCTGCTCTGGATCTCTTCTCTGCTCAACCTGTAGCTGTGCCAGGGATTGCCCTGACCCAGGGCAGGGAACTACAGCTTGTCATGCACCACATTTCTCTCTCAGATGGCTGAAGCCCTGGTCCTTGTTTGTCCTCCAGGCTGAAAAAAGGAATGGACAGCGCAGGGATGGTGTTAGCTGGGAGGAACAGCACTGAACAGAGTCAGTTTTGGGTCCTGCATGTCACACATGAAACAAGTGAATTGTTGAATTATGGTGTCTCTTTCTAAGGTGAACCATGTATCAAACCTACTCCCTGATGCCCTGACTGTAACAGTGGGGTTTTCCTCATCCCTGTCTTAGGGAATGTGACTGGCAAAGCCAGGCACTGAGCATCTTTACAGCAGTGATTATGCCTCTGCTCAGATGAGCCAAGAAATCATTCAGGGAGCTCTTGGCTCTCTGGAAAGCCTCTCTTGACTGCTCAGACAGGAAAACTTGATGGGATTTTCCCAGATCTCCCAGTGCTGGCTTAATTCTGTGCCCAATGGGGCAGACACACGGTTCAGACTCACTTTGATGTCATGCTCTTGTGTCACTGATACACTAATTTGGTGCTCTGTTTAAAGTCTTAGTTAAGCCCCATTTGTAAAGTGGTTTTGTGTGCACTGGACATCACAAATTCCTCCAGTTGCTTGGCCAGCGTCTTTCTTCCTCATGGCTGCATTAGTGTGTTTACAGACGTTGTGTCTTTTAAAGGAGTAAATAGGTCTTTGCTTTCCCTGCTCGGGGCAGAATTCAGATTTTCTTTGCTTTCCACACCCAGATGAGCACAGTTCTGTGCAGTCTGCTCCCTGCGGTTAAATTTAAACCTTAGCTTGCCTGTCTTCTGCCTCCAGCTCTTCAGTATTTAAAATAGCGTTGCTACTACAAGAAAGAAATCAAGACTGTTGGCAGAAGGAGGGTGAAGTTCTCTCTTCTGTCTGCCCTGTTCAGTCTGGTTTTAGCTGCTGATTCTCACCAGAGTTTTAGTAAGACCTTTCTGAACTGTCCTGGGATCTTTCATCTGTCAGATATGGGGACATGCAGCTAACTGGAGCTTTGATGTAACCTGTATGTGACACTAGTAGGTTCTTGTGTAAATTGTTACTTCTCTGAAAGTGGACTTGTAATGATGTACTGCTTCCTTTTAATGATTCTCTTGGACTGGGAGGAGAATGTGATTATGGATACACATGCAGACAGTCTTGGATAACTCATTCCAACCTGCCTTCATTTCTCCTGTTGTGGGATTTGAAAAACTGGTCTTTGCAGTGAAGATGGAGCATGTTAAAGTGCTTTTGGAGTCTCAGGTGGAGAAACGTTTCCTGATTCGCACTTTGTGCCCTGCTGGCCTTCTGCCTGCTCATGACCTTGTGCTGCACATTGGCCTCAGAACCCCTGGCAGCTCCTGGAGTATGGAAGTACAGCTGTGAACCCTCCTGAGCCCACTGTCCACATTCCTGGTGGTTAGAAGGCTGGGCTGCTGACTGCTGCATAAACACCCCCCAAATCCCTGTGGCTTCTTGATGCCACATCGCAAATATCACCTGCCAAGAGGTGCCAATTTAAGGTTTCTTTCTCCACCATTTCAGAGGTGTTTGTGTGGTGGTTGCCCTTATATTCTCTTAAAATAGGGAGAACATTGGTAAGAGTCAGTCTTGACTTCTTCTGTTCTTGTTTAATCTTGTTTGTTAACGTTAAGGAAGCAACAGTTGAAATCTCAGTGCTGCTGCCTCTGATCCAGGCTCTTGAGTTGACCTGATCTGGATAGATTCATAATACAAGATGCACATTCTTACTGGGGCAGTTGACTTTAAATCGATTTACCTCTGCTCAGGGTGAATTCCCATTGCTCAGAGCATCTTTGCTTCAGTTGAATGAATTTCTAACAGATGAAAGCTCCAGCTCAGCTCGAATACGTGGCTTAATGCAGCAATTGTTGGGTGAAATTGTGAAGGCCTGTGTCATGCATGAGATCAGCGGTAGAACAGAATTCTTCCTTTTACCCCTTCCAAGCCCCAAAAAGAGAGATCTGTGTCTGAGTGACCTTAGGTTTAGGCTTTAAATGGAACACTTTCCACTCTGCCCAAATGGCGGCAGCAGCAGCACTGGAGCTCTCATGAGCCTCTGTGGGTGCGTAGGCCAGAACTGCTGTAGCTGTGTGGCTGCATGGTCCAGTGGTGGTGGTAGATAAGAGAATGGGTGAGTTCCTGGCTTCTGAACACCTCTGTAGCTAATGCAGCTCATAGAGTGCAGATGGTGGTGGTGAGATCCCGTAGCTGCCTCCGAGACCAGGTCCGTGGAGGTGTCTGGTCTCCCACATGCTGTGGATGTCACTGGTTCTGACTCCAAGGGGGTCCGAGCTTCTTTTAAAGCAAAAGCCACTGTAGAAGTGAGCTGTCTGTGCAGTGGGACAGTGTGGGGCTTGCTTTTATCCTGATAATAGAAATCCTCAAGCTCTCTTCAGCATTGTGTGACTGCTGTTTGACATACCTGTGCTAACTGTTTGCCCATGCTTCGTACCCTGCGTCTGCAGCTCCGGGGGAGCCAAGCTCGGCAAAGCCACAGCCTGGCCCCCAGGAGCCTGTGGGAGATGTGATGAAAAGAGAAAGCCAGTCCACAAAGCAGGCAGCTGGGGCTCTCCAGCAGCCTCTGCTGCCGCATCAAACAAAGACTACAACAGCGGCTCCCACCAGAATCGAGGTCACCATACCAATACCCCTGGATATGTACCAAGACTCCAGACCATCCGAAGACAAGAGTGAGTTGTGGGATCATCGAGGCAGAGAAGGCATTGGTGTGGATCCAGCGCTGGGAGCAGAGCTGGGTCCTGAGGTGCACACTGAGGGGTTGGCAGGAGTTGGTGGCACAGAGGAGACCCATGTTAAAGATGGGCCATCTCCTTTATGTGCCAGAGCCCTGTTACAAGAAGATGCCAGTAGACAGGAGAGAGATGGAGACAGTGACATTGATGAAATGTCTGAGCAGGGTTTGCTTTCTCTGGTGGGGCAGCGTGAAATGGGCTTGTGTCAAGCAGCCAAGGAAGCTCTTGAAGAAAAGAAGTCCAAAGATGTCCTCAGAGACATCCCAAGAGAAGCAATTCTTGTTGAAGCTGAATCACATAAAGCAGGAGAGGACCAAGAGGACAGGAGAGAGCCGTTGAGAGGTGAAGAAGATAGAGATGTCACCCCGTCAGAGCCTTCTGAAGTCATCTCCCAGACAGAAGCTGAGCCCAGGGAGGGAGAAGATTCTGGACCCATTGAATTAAAAGATGATGTGCAAGTCAAAGATGCTCCTTTGGAAGAGGCTGTGCCAGGTACAGGAGAACGTCGGACGCCCAAGAAGAAACCTTCTGCCCATGTTGCAGATAAAGTCACCAGTCGTGTCCCTCTCCTCAAAGGTGTGTGCTCCATTTGCCTGCCCTGAGCTCACACTGCTGGTGGCTTGCTCGCGACAAGGCTGCCTGAACCAGCCCTTCAGCTTGCTGCTGCCTCTTGAATCCTGCTGCTTGGGACATGGCCCGGACCTTTGCTGTGACCTGATCTCCAAAGCGCCGCTGCTTCTCCCTCCTGCTCCTTCCCTCTTCAGTCCCAGGTGTCCCGGCACACTCGGTTCGCGTCCCTTGCATGGTGCTGGCGTGTCCCCAGTTGTGCTTTGTTCACCTGGGTTTGTTTTGATTTCCTTGGATCTGTGGGGTAGGCGCTTTAACTCACCCAGAGAAGCTGAAGACCGGATGGCCACTGCTGCGGCATGTTGGAGTGGGGCTAACCCAGCGCTTGTTCCAGCAACACATGTTCCATCTGGTTTGTAGAATCATAGAATGGTTTGGGTTGGAAAGGATCTTAAGATCATCCAGTTCCAACCTCCTGTCAGGGGCAGGAACACCTCACACCCCAGACCATGTTGCTCAAGGCTCTGCCTAACCTGGCCTTGAACACTGCCAGGGATAGGGCAGCCACAGCTTCTCTGGGCACCCTGTGCCAGCGCCTCAGCACCTTCACAGGGAAGAACTTCTGCCTTGTATCCAACCTGAACTTCCCCTGTTTCAGTTTGAACCCGTCACCTCTTGTCCTGTCACTACAGTCCCTGATGAAGGTCCCTCCCCAGCATCCCTGTAGCCCCCTTCAGACACTGGATGCTGCTCTGAGGTCTTCTTCTCCAGGCTGAACAGCCCCAATGTTCTCAGCCTGTCTCCATACAGGGGATGCCCCAGCCCCTGATCATCCTCGTGGCCTCCTCTGCACTTGCTCCAGCAGCTCCATGTCCTTCGTACGCTGAGGACACCAGCCCTGCACACAGTGCTGCAAGGGGGGTCTCACGAGAGCAGAGAGGCAGGATTACCTCTCTCGACCTGCTGCTCACGCTCGTGTTGATGCAGCCCAGGACACGGGTGGTTTCTGGGCTCAAGCACACACTGAAGTGGCTCATGTTCAGTTTCTCATTGACCAACACCCCCAAATCCTTCTCCTCAGGCTGCTCTGAATCACTTCACCCAACCGGTAGCTGTGCCTGGCATTGCCCCGACCCAGATGTAGGACCTTGCACTTGGCTTGGTTTGGTTGAATTATGAGGTTGGCATTGGCCACCTCTCCAGCATGTCCAGGTCCCGTCCCCCGGCAGAGTTCCATACTCTGCAGCCTATCACTGACATAAACAGCTACACCCTGTCCAGCTCTGCCTGCCCTGTCTTTTCTAAAGAGCCTATAACCATCCATTCCAACACTCTAGTCAAAGGAGCCATCCCACCATGTTTCTGTGGTGCCAGTGATACTGTATCCCTGTAGCTGTGTGCACATCCCTAATTCCTCTTGTTTATTCCCCATACTGTGGGTGTTTGTATAGAGGCAGCTGAGCCGAGCTCCGAATGAAGCCGACTTTGCATTGCTCCAAGCATCTGTTACAGGTGCTGGCAACTGACTGGGAGCGTTGGGATGGATCGATGCCCCTCTCCCCCAACACATCTAGTTTAAAGCTGCCTTGACCAGCCTGGCATGTTTTGCATGTGTCCACTCTCTGGTTCAATAACCCTTTATATTTGCCCTCCTAAAGAGGAGGGAGGAGGAAAAAGGCAAATGAGACATCAGGTCTAACCCCACATTGATCCTGTTTCTTGTGCTTTTCCCTTTGATACCCGCTACTAACTGGTGCTGGAGGGGAGGTCTGCAGCTGGAAAGCATCCTGCTGTGATGGCGTGTCCCCCGGTGGTCCAGGGCTGTGTTAGGGTGTTCTGAGGTGTGTTCTGAGGTGTGAGGCCTGGCTTTTGGGTGCATCTGCCGGTGTGGGTGTCTCTAGGCTGGGCCAGGCTGGGAGAGCAGTCACACCCTTTTGCTGCTGCATTTATGCAGCAATCACTGTCCTGGGTGAAGGTCTGAGCTCACATGGTCACACGATAACACCCGATGGTGTCTCAGTACCTTGTACCTCAGCTCTGGCTGTTGAGGGCCTGGGGGAAGCTCTGCCCTTCTCCCAGTGCCACATCCCAAAAGCTGGCTTGGCTGCTTCCATTAGCCTGGTGATGCTGCTCTGCTTTGCAGCAGAGGGAGTGTGCTCTTTGCTGGGTGGGGTTCATGAAGAAATTGTTGATGTAGCTTTTCCCATTGGAACTAAAGCTCATAACATACTTCTCATTGTTCAGTCTCTAATGATCCATCGGGAAGCTGCGCACATGTGCTGCAGGCATTGGCATGGCTTGGGATCCCTCCCATCAGAG
>NW_009920549.1:523-16460 GCF_000696875.1 Nestor notabilis | reverse complement strand
GGGTGGGGCGGGGGGGGGGAATGCATTGCCCAGAGTCAACCAGCTTCTGGTTCAGTAGGAGGAATAGGAATCATTTTCTTTAATGGTTTTATGGTCTTTTCCTTCATTTTACTTTATGGCTGTTTGTTTCCAGCTTTGCTCCAGCTGCAGTTTAACTGGATTTGGGAAGGGTGGTGCATCCAGCAGCTCTGGGTATGGCTGTGATGGGTCAGTGCTGGATTAACAACATTGTTCATGTCACTGGGAAAGGGCTGACCCACCAGGACAAGTTTCCAAACCACTGGGGAGAATGTCAGCAGCTTTTCCTCCCAGAACAGGGAGGAATTAGCTGAAAATGGGGAAAAGGGGCTTTGTTATGATTGCCTCAGTACAAACATCCTCCCTGTTGCTGATCTCCTAAGCAGCAGTACTGTTGTGTACTGCAGTCTCTTGTGCTCATAGACTAAAGGGACAAAACACTGAAATACTGTCAGAGTCACTCTAAGCTTGATACAAATCAAGTAGGACAAGAGCTAAAACCTTAATACCCTGCAGGGCCTGACCCCAGTGCACAGCCTGCTGGGGAGGCAGAGGGCAGGAGACGTGGGGTTAACAATGGCCTGGGGTAAAAATTTTTTCGGAGATTAACAAAGCTCATCATAGAATCACAGACAGGTTTGGGCTGGAAGTTCCAACCCCTACCACGGGCAGGGACACCTTCCACTAGAGCAGGTTGCTCCAAGCCCCTGTGTCCAACCTGGCCTTGAACACTGCCAGGGATGGGGCAGCCACAGCTTCTCTGGGCACCCTGTGCCAGCGCCTCAGCACCCTCCCAGGGAAGAGCTTCTGCCTCAGAGCTCATCTCAATCTCCCCTCTGGCAGGTTCAAGCCACTCCCCTTGTACTGTCCCTCCATCCCTTGTCCAAAGCCCCTCTCCAGTTTCCTGGAGCCCCTTTAGGCACTGGAGCTGCTCTAAGGTGTCCCCTTGAGGAGCCTTCTCTTCTCCAGCTGCCCCAGCCCAGCTCTCTCAGCCTGGCTCCAGAGCAGAGCTGCTCCAGCCCTCGCAGCAGCTCCGGGGCCTTCTCTGGACTCAACAGCTTTAAATGAGATGATGGGCACCCTGGTACTGCTGGGATTGGGGCATCCTTCAGTGTTAGTCTTCATTTATGTAACTGTTAGAACCAGTGGGTGTTTTAGGGAGGGAGACTTATGTTTAGGGTCAAAGAGAACTGTTCTGTCCTGTCCTGAACAGATGCTCCTGGTACTGAGTGCAAATCTGGGCAAAGTGGGCTCATGAAGCTTTATTGTGTGTGTGTCTGATATTCCAGTGATGACTGATGCACTGTTACCTGTGCACATGGTTATCTGTTAACCCAGGAGGAATGTGTTCATGCTGTGGAAGTATGAGTGACTATTTCTAAGAACAGTATTTCATCTAACGGGGAGCAGGAACCTGGAGCACCCACCCAGCATGCATGTGGCTGCAGAACAGGCATTATCATCTCTCTGGGGTTTACTGACCACTCCCAAGGAGTGTAACTCTGTGTGTTTCCATTTCTCAGGTCGTATTGACAGCAAAGACAAGGAAGGGACTGAAGCTGATGAAAAGAAACCAAAGGTAAGCTAATAACTAAAACCAAGAGGTGCCACCAACACACTGAAGTGCTGAGCATGTTCCTGACTCCCTCTCCCACACTCCTGGACCATGGTTGTGCCTCTTAAGAAATCTTGTCATTATTTTCCATTCTTCCATCTCCCTTTCAAGAGTGTTTTATGTTTTCTTCCCTCACCCTGGGCTGGATGGTGCAATCCATGATGATCTTTGAGGGCAAGGAAGAGAACCAAATCTAAACCAAACCTGTGGCTCAAGGGTTGGGTAGGTGGTTAGAGAGGCTGTTTCCTCAGCCCAAGACTGGAAAGCAGATAGCTGGCTTTGCTGGGCAAACTGGTGTGGAAGCAAACTCAAATCTGTGTTGTGCAGGGCTGGGGCCAAGCAGTGTCACAGTGAAAGGAGCAAGGCAGGTAATTAAAAGCTTAAATAATCTAGGCCTTGCAGGTGCTCTGTTTTGGGTGAGGAGCAGAGTTTAATAGTGGGTAAACGCCAGGAGTTGGAAGATCTCTGTCCCACTGCTCGTTTGAAGGGGGTTTAGTGCAGGTGATCATTAACATGGCCAGAGCCTGGGTGAGATGATGGACAAGCTGATGGACAGGTCAGTGGGTGAAGAACTAAAGGTGAGGAATATACTCATTTCAAACAATGTGAAATTGGGTCTTTCCCTGGGGAGGCTGGCAGGACTGTACCAGCCATTTGACGTGGTACCACGGAATTGTCTAGACAGAAGCAGAGATCCCTTATTGACAGAGCAGGAGGGATGGGGCTGAGAGACCTGGGTGCAGCCATCTGCATCTCCCAGCAGTGCTGGTGTTGATAGTGCTGTACCTGCAGCATCTTTGCCAGTGGAGCACGGGGAGTTTGGGAGGTAATAGAGCAGTTCAGGGGGTAGAACGTGCCACTGATGTGGAGGGCAGTGGCACGGGCAGGCTGGCGCTGGTGACACTTCCTCAGAAAGGGGCCTGGGTGTTGCAGCAGCCTGTGGGAGGAGTAGAGCTGAGGTATCTCCCTGTGCTGCAGAGAGAGGGCAGTGCCAGCCATCACCTATCTCACACCAGTTCTGCATTGCACCTTCTAATCCCGTTTGATGTGGGTGAGCCCCTTTTGTTTCCCTCCCATACTGATTTTTTTTCTGTTCCACTTTTATTTTGTCTCCATATTTAAGAACTCCTCACCCTGCACTACCAAACCCCCTGGGGATAGACCCTCCACCCCCCCCCAACGACACACCTGCTCTAGCACAACCCCTTCGAAAACACACTCCAGCCCTGCTTCCACCTCTAAACGAGCCTCTTCTGTCACATCCCGACCTGCCAGTAGAGGAACACAAGAAAGGAAAGCCAAGGTAAGGAGGTGGGATGGTAGAGAGGCAAAGCTGCCTTGGGGAATACCTGAATTGCATTCCTGACAGGTCTGACTAGTAGTGCTTGGCTGGGCATTCTCTTGTGCCCTGTTCAGTGGAGAGGGTGGGATGTACTTCCCTTCACCCCAGCCTTGGTGCTCAGGTTTGGTATTTGAAGCAAGTGGGTCCATCACACCAGCACACAGGCCCCCTACTCTGCATTACAGCAAAAGCATCTCAGTGCCGCAGGGTGGTACCTGCTCTTTCTGAGGCATTTCCAGGTCCTGTTCTTGTTTTGCAGCTTTGTGCTATGTTTTATGGGTGTGTTGGCTGTAAACAGCAGATGTATTTGAAATGTGCCAGAGCCAGATCTGCCAGGTGCTACACAGAGCCTAGGGAATGCACCCACATCCCTGTCTCACTCTGCAGCGTAAGAAGTAGCTCGGAGTTTCCCTTTGTGGTGTTTAGTCATGTGGATACAGAGCAGGGATTGCAGATCGCAGACAGTGGGATATGGTTTGAGTGTATTGCAGGTGGGGATAAAGGAGGTGCTTCTCTCTATTTGGAGTCTGGCACTGTGCTCCTGAATGGAGCCTCTGGTTTAGTCAGTGGATTTGGGCATACAAGAAATGTGGAGAAGGACTTTTTACACAGGCATGTAGGGATAAGGTAAGGACAGGACAAGGGGAATGGCTTGAACCTGCCAGAGGGGAGACTGAGATGAGCTCTGAGGCAGAAGCTCTTCCCTGGGAGGGTGCTGAGGCGCTGGCACAGGGTGCCCAGAGAAGCTGTGGCTGCCCCATCCCTGGCAGTGTTCAAGTCCCTGGCATTCATCAAGGCGAGGTTGTACACAGGGGCTTGGAGCAACCTACTCTAGTGGAAGGTGTCCCTGCCCATGGCAGGGGGTTGGGACTGGATGAGCTTTAAGGTGCCTTCAACACAAACCAGGCTGGGATTCTGTGATTGATTTATATTCTGTACAAAATTTTAGCAGAAGAGAGGAAACAAAATGATGAAATTTAGAGAATGTACAAAGGAGTTGAACAAACCTTTTGACCAGGCCTGAATGTGAGGTGAATTATGTAGCTGAAGCTAAGGGCTATGCAGGGAAGTGGCAGTAGTGACTGTGCAGTGGTTGTTGTAAGCACCATGGTGGGAGATAGGGTGTAAATGGGCACATTGCAGGTACCTGTCTGGGGGGAGACCCGTGGGAGCTCCTGTGGCTGTCAGGGTAGGAAGCAGGAGGGTCTCGTGTGGCTCTGATCCATGAAGGGTGATAGCCCATCCCTGGGCATTCCCCCCTCCATCAGCCTTTCCCCTTTGTGTCCCCAGGGCCCGGAGATGAGAGGTGGCACGAAGACGGCCACACCGCGCTCCGGAGCCGGACAGGCTCAGAGGAACTCCACCAATGCCACACGCATCCCGGCAAAGACCCCCACGGCCCCTAAGACACCCCCCAGCTCCGGTAGGTGGTGGTGAGCGGGGGTGCTGCTGCCTCCCCTGGTGTCTCTGGCTCCAGAGGCTCTGCTCTGGTGGTGCTCCCAGGCCCTCTGTGCAGTTAGGTGGGGGTCACGCACAGCGCTGGGGCAGAGCATGGCCGGCAGGCTGGCGCCTGGGCCGTGACTGGGAGCTGCTCACCAGGCTGTGTGTGCAGAGCTAGGGCTGATTCCTCTGAAGGGAGCCTTTCTGGATGCTGCTTTATGTGCTCTGTTCATACAGTTGCCAGTGTGTAGGAGAAGGCAGTTGCTTTATTCCTTTGGGATTTCCTTCAGTTTGGAAGATTTAGGCAGCTCCTTTTTTTTAATCCATCTCTTCCTTTTCTCTTGACAATATTTCCACCAAGAGCGGGGGCAAGAGGATCAGTTCTTCGAGTGCAGGAATGGAGATTAGCACGTTATTCTCAGAGAAGAAAACCCCAGAAAGCATCAGGCATTGAATTCCCATTAAAATGGTGCTTTTCGCTGAATATATATATATTTTTCATACTTGACCAGAGCTGCATAAAACCTTAAATCGATTAAATTTCCAGCTTTATTATGTTTAAACATCTTTCTCATTCATTAAACAGGCAGAAAGGAGCAGAAAAAACCACCTCCTGCAGCAGCAAAGTCTGAGAAAGGTGATGTTTAACAGTTTTCTTTTATTCTGTTCCTTCCCAAACTAGGGCCAGTTCTGAGCTGCTCAATGATCAACCTTATTTAATGACATAAAATTATTATGTGTAAATGCTTCCAAATTCCTAACAGGAAAGTGGTTTTGTTTGAGTGTCTTTTGTCTGTAATTTGTCACACATGCTTGGGTGGGGGTCTTACCAATGAGCCAGTCAGTGAAGACCATCTTCCTTCTGAAAGCAACTAAGGAATTGCCTTTAGTCACAGTTTTCACCTCAAAATGAAGTAGAAGAAAGTGCAGCCATCTTCTCCCTGCTGCTGGGCTGCGATAGGAGCAGCGGGTGGGCCCTGAGGCCAGGCACACCAACTTCATGAAGTCAGGCAGTGGGGGGGGACAGGGTTGTGTACCTGTGTTGCTTATCCTGTGCTTGCCTCCCTCTGTGTGCAAACTCCAGGTGAGCAGCCAAAGTCTGGAGACAGAAGCGGTTACAGCAGTCCCGGCTCCCCCGGGACTCCAGGCAGCCGTTCCCGCACTCCCTCTCTGCCCACCCCACCAGCCAGGGAGCCCAAGAAGGTGGCAGTGGTCCGCACACCACCAAAATCTCCTGCCTCTGCCAAGAGCCGCATCCAGCCGTCAGCCGCGCCTATGCCTGACCTCAAAAACGTCAAGTCCAAAATCGGCTCCACCGAAAACCTGAAGCACCAGCCTGGAGGTGGCAAGGTAAAGGTGGACTCTGCTTTCCAGGGGCATGTCTGTAGGGACAGCGGGTGCTTGGTGCTGTGCCTGGGAGGGGAGAGCCCTGCCTGGGGCAGCAGCAGCCCAGCTGGTGTCAGACACGCAGTGGTGCTGCCTCCAGCCTGCTTCTGCTTTTAGAGTCTGTTGGGTTCCTTGGGTTGGGTGCTTGTTGGAAGTTGCTCGCTGGCTTAGTGCAGTACAGCTGTCCTGCAGAGAGGACTGCAGAGAGCTTGGGATGTGGCACATCAACACGTGGACTGGCTGCCAGGGGAATGGCATTCCCTTGTGGTGTCCAGTGAAGGAGAGCACATTGTGACCTACAGCCCTAAAGAGTCTCAGGGTCAGGGTTGTGTTTCTGAATCCTGTACTGTGTGATCTGGAACAGTCCCTTCAACACTGCCTCTGTTCCTGCATCAGTGAGCAGATAGGATGTTCTCCTCCCTGGGAGGCTCCCAGGCTGGGCACTGTTCATAGAACGGTTGTGATTTCAGATCCAGCTCTGTTGGCAAGATTCTGGATTGTGTTCTGCCATCAGGCACTGTCTTGCTACATGATGCATGGCCAGAACTGGTGGCATTATCCTTTCAACCACTAGTATATTTCACTCCCAGAGAGGCTGTTTCACAAGCAACAAAGTGAACTCCGTGCTCCAAGTGCTTGGGAATGAAGGTCTCGTGTTAAATTTTGCAAGCCCAGCAGAGGAGGGTTTGGATGAGGGAGTGGGGTGACCTAATTCATCCATGCAGCCCCAAGAGCAGTGGTGTGGGGTCACACAGCTCCAGCTGGCGTGGTGGCTCCTCATAGAATCATAGAATCCCAGACTGGTTTGGGTTGGAAGTTCCAACCCCTGCCACGGACAGGGACACCTTCCACTAGAGCAGGTTGCTTCAAGCGCCTGTGTCCAACCTGGCCTTGAACACTGCCAGGGATGGGGCAGCCACAGCTCCTCTGGGCACCCTGTGCCAGCGCCTCAGCACCCTCACAGGGAAGAGCTGCTTCCTCCTATTCAACCTGAACCTCCTCAGCACCCATCTGACCCTCTCTGCACTGCTCCGTTGCACTGTGTGGCCATGTCCTTGCTGCATGGGTGGCGACAGAACAGCACCAGGTTCCCCTGAGTGGTGAAGACCCAGTGGCTCTTGCACACACGTTACATGACAGACCTGCAGGTCTGATGGCTGGTGCAGTCAGGATTCCCCTGTGCTTGTGCCTTGCAGACCTTGCTCTGTGGCTGCTCATGCAGCACAGCTGAGTGCAGTGCATGCCATGCTGTGTGCGCAGGTAACTCGGGATGTTCACCATTAGCATGGGAGAAGGCTTTGAGGTGGCTTCTCTTCCCCAAATAGCAGTGTGCTTTTCCATTCATTCCCTTCTGTGCTGGTGATTTACTGGAGAATGCACATTTTGCTCTGTGCTGCAGGCTGGGGGGGCTCTGGCTGTTGGGCATGAGCAGAGCAGCACGTGTCCTTCCAGCTGCCTGTGTCCGGGGGCCTTGGCCCTCCTTGTTTCCCTGCTTCAGTTTTTCCTGCTGCCCCCAGAAAATGCTGCTCTTCAGGGCCCCTCACATTTACTGTTCATCACATAAATTGTTTGCTTGTCCTTTTTAATCCAGCTTTTATGAGGGTCTTTTTTTCTCTGCATCTCTGTCAAGCAACATATTTATTGTTGTCACTGAATTGGGGACAGTTCATTACTCTTTGCAGGGAAGAATGGCTAGGTGCTCTGCTGGGGATTTTGTAGGACATGAGGCTGCTCTTAGCAGAATGGAGCAGAAGGGGCTGATCCCGCAGGTTTGATTTTAGAGTGGCCAGAAGATGGGTCTGGAGCCTGCTCCCAGTGCAGACCCCCAGCTTAGGGAAACAAACGGCATGGGGCACACACGCCAGTATTTCTGCATTGTCTGAGCACCTTTGTTGTTGCTGGATCACCGAATTTTGTAGGACATGAGGCTGCTCTTAGCAGAATGGAGCAGAAGGGGCTGATCCCGCAGGTTTGATTTTAGAGTGGCCAGAAGATGGGTCTGGAGCCTGCTCCCAGTGCAGACCCCCAGCTTAGGGAAACAAACGGCATGGGGCACACACGCCAGTATTTCTGCATTGTCTGAGCACCTTTGTTGTTGCTGGATCACCGAATACAGCTCTGGCAAAGCCTGGTCTAGCTGAACCGTTGCAGGATTAGTTGATGTCAACTTGGAAAATGATGCTATAGAGGCTGGAGCCAGCTTTGGTGCTTCACCAGGGGGGTAGTGAGGAGCAAGCCCTGCAGGCTGGGGATGTTCTGGAATGGAGGGTGAGGTTGCCTGCTCAGCCAGCCCTGGGGACACCGTTGTCCAGGCACTGCACGTGCAGGGGGATGTGGTGCTGCTCCCTTGAAGGATGCTCTGTCTCTGTCTCTCATGAGGGTTGTGCTTCAGATGGGCTTTCTCCTGAGGGAGCACAGGCCTGTGTGCCTGCTGGTTTTTACTTGTACAGGTTGTAAAGCCACTCCAGTCCATGTAGGGGAAGGAACAGGGACAATCTTCATCTTCGTGTTGTCTGGAATAGCTGCTCCTGTG
This sequence comes from Nestor notabilis, assembly GCF_000696875.1. Classification (NCBI taxonomy): domain Eukaryota; kingdom Metazoa; phylum Chordata; class Aves; order Psittaciformes; family Psittacidae; genus Nestor; species Nestor notabilis. Next base: position 8,126 of record NW_009920549.1, on the reverse strand, counting down.
CGTGGGGTCACTCCAGCATAGCTGCACTTACAAAACCCAGACAGGGAGAACAGCTAAATTAGTACATACTGAATGGAAACAGCTTCATTAGCACAGAGATCTGTGTGTGGTGGGGAGGGCAGGCAGGCTTGGGGACTGGAGGGGGACACTAGCATGGTACGTGCTTCCCCCGTGGCACCAAGCCGTTTCCAGCCCCTCTCCCAGCCGTGATGTGTTAGGAATAGGCAATAGACACATTGCATCTGCTGCCTTTGGGGTGGCCTGTGCTGCCCCTTTCAGCTAGACAGGACTGAACCGTGCGGGTGGGACTGCAGCCCTGGCAGCGTTTGCTTTTTCTCTTTGTAACTGGTAGAGGGAGTTTGAGCCCTGCTCAGCACACAGCTCAGGCTGGGCACACGGCTCCTCGCCTCCAGCTGCACCAGTCTGCCCAGTTTGCTCCAGCTGCTGAAACAGGAGGCCACGTGTGTCTGTTCTAGAGGGGGGCACACATTGCCTGGCATGGGAGATGGGGCTGAGCAGGCATTTTTCTCTCAGCTGTATCGTTCCTCCTTCCACTGAGCTGAGGCTCAGTGCACTGGTGTTTGCTGCCCAGCAAGTTCCCTGTTTTGTTTAGTGAAAGAAGATGGGGTGAGCTGGCTGTTTTCTCTTTTCTCACTAGTGTTTCTGGCCTGGAAACTCAGGCTGCCTTGCTAGCCTGATGTAACCAACCTCTAGCTATACCCTGACCACCTCCTTCTTCAGTTTCCAACCCGTGAGTTGACATATCTATGCAGGAAGCCAGAGATTCTCCTTAGCTCTTGGCATTGGAAGGCATGTTCCTGCTTGTAGGGATGTAACACATGGTCAAGCTGCAGATGGTCATGTTGTTTCTCACACTCTTTTCTGGCTACCAAAGGTGCAGATTATTAATAAGAAGCTGGACTTTAGCAGCGTTCAATCCAAGTGTGGCTCAAAGGATAATATCAAACACATCCCGGGAGGAGGCAGTGTGAGTACCTTCACACTTTCAATGCACTATAATACTGCTGATTCTAAGTGGCATGTTGTGTACACTGAAGCGCCGATGCTATCTGCAGTGACCTGCCATCAGATAGCTATTGGTGACGTGCAATGACTCTTTTCTGGCTACCAAAGGTGCAGATTGTTAATAAGAAGTTGGACTTTAGCAGCGTTCAATCCAGGTGTGGCTCAAAGGATAATATCAAACACATCCCAGGAGGAGGCAGTGTGAGTACCTTCACACTTTCAATGCACTGTAATAATCCTGACTCTCAGTGGCATGTTGTGTACACTAAAGCGCCGATGCTATCCGCCGTCAGATAGCCATTGGTGACGTGCTGTCATTTAACCCCATTAACCCGAAAGACATGGTGGGATGAACCCTAACAAGTCCTGTACATGCCTGACATGGACAGAACTAACTGGCCCTCTCAGAAACCATGTCTGTAACAAAACATCCCATTAACTGGAAGGTTTGACACTACCTGGAAGGCTCAATGCCTCATTGTCTGCGGGATGGGTGGCCTCTGGCAGACAGTGACGTAGTTGCTGATGCAGTAGATGGATAGATTTCTAAGCAAGCACAGTCCTCGTTGCTTAATAGACTGCTAAATTGCACGTGACTCTGCACAACATGTGAACGTGCAGGTTCCTCCCCATTCCCATCAGGCCAGTATGATCCACGCAAATATTAAGCTTCTCCTTTCTGTGTCCGGCAGTGCCCATGGAGGCTGAGCCTAAAATAATACTGAGTGAATTGATGGGAACGCTGGCATTTCCAGCCATTTCCAAATAAACAGCTGGACTCAGCTTTCAGTTACTGTGCCAGAAACCTGGAGAAACTCCACAGAGGTCGGTGGATTTACACCAGTCTCTCTGGAGACAGTCTGGGTCCAGGCAAGATGATGGGCTGAGGATGGTGCATCGCTGAGACCCCAAACAGTGTGACCCAGGGGCTGTGGTTGCCTGCTCTGAGGAAGCTGTCTGGTGCCTCTCAGATGTTCCTGATGGATTTTCTTTGTGCTGTTTTTGATCCCTATGGATGCCCTCCCTGAGAAACTGAGCATTGCAGAGGGCTTGGCATGTAAGCATTGGGACATAACTGGGTTTGCAACCTCCATCTTAAATTTGATGTCATTCTGCATTTATTTAACAGGCCAGAGGAGCTGCTTTGCAGAGGTCACACCTCTGTGAAGCAGGTTCCATGCTTGTTCTGCTCTTTCTTACCCCAGGGTCCTGCTCTGGCTTGGACTGCTTGGTGCTTGGTGGACCCCTTGTGACACCAGGAGTTAGTGTTCCTCATGAATCACCTGTGCTGTGGCTGGTCATGAGCTTCAGCACAGCGTGGTGAGCTCATCCTTGTCTCCTCTGAGAGCTCACACCACAGGCAAGCATGTGCAGCTGCAGTGGCTGTAGTGGGTTAAGAATTATCTGGATCTTTGGCTGGAGGTTGCCATCCCTCTCCAGGCCTGTGACATGAGCAGCAGCTCAGCTCTGGGTGCTCGGGCCAAAGCCTTGTGCTAATGTGGCTGTCCTGGGGCAGAGCTGTGTATTGGGGTGCCTTGGACAGAGGGGCAACAAGAGCACCAGGGCTTGATGGCCACCACGTCTCACCCCTCCTCTGCTGCTTCAGGAGGAATGAGCTGGTGCTGCAGGGACCTGGGGTTGGTACCATTGGTTTTTAAGCCAGTGGATGCTCCAACAGGGTGATGCATTAGGCAAAAGCTGACCTAAGCATTGCTGATGTGGAGAGGTGGGGTCCCCAGGTCTCTGTTTCCCAGGCAAGCAACTCTGTGGCCCTTTTCCTTTCTTGCTTACATGGGGAGGACCCTTCTTTGCTCCCCAGCAGGATGGTAAAGGGTTAATGGAGCCTGTAAAAAAAGAGCACTGGAATGAGAGCAGAAAGTGTTTCAATTGCTGATAGCTTGCTCTGGAAGTGGGAGATCTTTCAGTCCCAGGTCTCAGTGGTGCCGGAATTCCTCATAGGCCCTTGGGTCACACTGGGATTAGAAAGGCATCAGCTGTCCTTTTGGGACCTGCTTCCTGCCTTCTGCCTGCACCATGCTCTCCTCCTCCCCATGCATCAAACGTGTGATCTTTCCTCAGGGCTGTCTCCATGTCTGTGTCTGCCAGGTGCTCGCAGAGCCAGGGGTTGCTCTTCTCCCCTCTCCTTGTCCCCACTCTCTGTCAAATGTGCTTTTAGGTATGTGTGAGCATCGAGACAAGGCAGGCCTCTGGCCCCATGTGCGGGTAGGATGGGATGGCAGCACTGAGCCTCCCTTCCCCCATTCTTTTCCTGGCTGCATGGTGGAGGGGGAAGTGTTTCTCAGTGCTGCGCACAGCCACGGTCCAGCACCTAGCTCTGAGGGTGGTGGGGCCACCTGGAGATCTGGAGGATGCACCTTCACCCTGGGGCTTCTGAGTCCGCACAGGGTGCTTGGGTGCGATGGAGAGCAGCGGCTGCGGTGAGTCCTTTGTGCTGGCTCTTGGCTGTCTGGCTGCTTGGAGGGGTCAGCTTCTCTGCAGAGCTTCCTTTGGTGCTGGCACATCCTTCCCGAGACCTGTGAGAGCAGCACACAGTGAAAGCACAGAGAGCAGCATATGCTTCCCCTGAAGTCCAGGCTATTGCTGAGAGCCAGACTCTTTCCTGTGAGTAGGAACCAACCTTGAGGTGCTGATGATCCGATTTCTCCTGCACAGCCCCACTAGTACCAGCAACTAGTGTGCTGATTCACACACAGGAGTCCAAAACCAGGGTCCAAGGGCACTTCTGGGGTTATGGGGATGTTTTCTCACCCTTGTCTCCTACTCCTGACGTAGCTGGTGTGTCTGTGCTGTGGTTGCTGTCCCTGACAGACCCGTGCCGTGGTTTGGTTGGTGTTTTCCAGTGTGGTGGTTAAACCTCTAACGTTACCACTAAACAGCTCCCGTTCCTCGTGTCCTCGTGTCTGCGTCTTGTGTCTGTGTGCAAGAGGCCCTGGCCCCACACCGGGCACGGCACCGCCTGGGGTGGGCAGTGCCATGGAATTGCTGGAGATGGGATGGGTAAAACAAGTGAAAACCAGAGCTTAATATCATGAAATACTGTTGTGGGTGAGTGTACTGTAATTGCCAGTTGAATTTCTGTAATGGGAACTCCTGCCTGATATTTAATCTTTGCTTTGCCTTTTTTTTTTTAACCCTGATTTCCATTACAGCATCTTTCAGAAATGCATATTTTGGTCACTCTTTTTAAAAGTTCTGTGCACATTGATCATTTCTGTTCTTTCAGTTTTTGTGGACATAAGCTTTATGTTTTACACCAGAAAAGGTATTTATTTTTTACGTTTTCTCTCTGGTATATCTCCTCCTTTTGGATGATGTGTATGCAAATCTGAATTAATCACCACTCCACTTTCTCTCTCACTTTAAGCACTTTAAAATTGCCTCTACTTCCCCCCTCTGTGGAGAGGTGATCTCGTGCATGCTGACATGTTAGAGAGAGGCTACTGCACATGGGCATTAATGATCTCCCATTTCTGATGACAGTTTCTTTTGTATCTTTAATCTTACTGGGGTTTAAGCTGTCCTTTCCCTTGACTCCAGATCAGGCGCCGGTGTGTGTTGTGCCTCCCCCTCCCCAGTTGCCCATGGTGGCCATCACCTCACTGCCTTCTCCTTTCTCGTATGGACAGGTTCAAATCGTTTACAAGCCAGTCGACCTGAGCCACGTGACATCCAAATGTGGTTCCCTGGGCAACATCCATCACAAACCAGGTACCCCTTGACTCTGCAGCACCGGGTGCGGGTCCTCGGAAGCTTGCAGGCCGCCTCCTGGTGTGCACCGGGAGATGGGAGTGAAGGGAAGCACTCCCTGCACTATGGACCTGAGCCCTGGGCTACTGGACACTGCTCCCAGCTCAGTCACTGTCAGATCCTCTGCCTGACTGCTCAGTCGTAGGGGAGGGATCTGGTGTGATCCATGGACAACCTGAAGGTGCCGACACATCACTGTAAAGGGAAGTGTTTAGGAACAAAGAGGGGGGACTGCTGGTGTTTAGTGGGATCAGGTTAGCTCCCAGCCCTTGGTTCTGTAGAACAATTGGGATGTCTGTCAGCTCTGCATAGCACCCATTGGAAAGTCTCCATACTCTGGTTCCCATTTGCCCTGGCTCCTGGGTTTCACACATCACCCTGGGGTCCCTCTTGCTGCTGTTTTCCTGGTCCGTACCCTCTGCTCAGCCTTAGAGTGCTTTGGTTGAGCTGCCTCAGCCCTGGCTGGCACAGGAGCTAACCCAGCATGTGCTCTTCTCTTCCAGGCGGTGGCCAGGTGGAGGTGAAATCTGAGAAACTGGATTTCAAAGATAAGGTGCAGTCGAAAATCGGGTCCTTAGATAACATCAGCCACGTCCCTGGAGGAGGAAATAAAAAGGTAAAGGGGCACTGGGTCGAGAAGAGGCGTTGCTGTTCTGCTTCAAGTGTGTGTCTGCCCTGCGAGCAGGCGTTTCAAGTCTGGACTCAGAGAAGGTCCTGCTCACGCAGCTCATGTTTAGACCCCACGGCCTCTCCTCTCTGTGTGCCAGGCAGCACTTCTGCCCCAGTGCTTGGAACAACTTGATGCCCATGTTCTAGTGTGGTGTGGTCTGTGCTTTCCTCAGAAGAAAGATGATCTCTTCTTTCTTCAAGTCTCAGTCTCAGCTGAGACTGACCAAGGGCTGTGCAGGGAGTGGTGTGTGTCTGGGAGGAGTTAAATTGAAAGACAAGCCAGCCAGGTCAGGTGAAATACTGAACTTGGGGTGAGCTCTTCCTGCCAGGGCTTTGATGGTGACTTCACAGTAAGTCTTAGCTAAGTAAAGCACCTCTACAACCTCACTTCAGGGACAGCCATGTCCGTTGCAGGCAGGAGCAGGGAGATCAGGTAAGTACAGAGTTGAGGCTCCAGCCTGGTGACACACATGGTTGGATTTCTCTAGGGAAAAGTGGGGTTTATCTTGCTTGTTTTTCAAACACTTTTTTCTCAATGGGAGGGGAAGTTCCATTTCAGTTCCTGTGTTTTGGCACTTTGTTCTTGGCCATGTTTACTCTGTGCACTCCCAGCTCTTTGCTGGTCTCTGGCTGAGGGATCGCTTGACTTCCTTACCCTTCTCTCGCTGCTGCTACGCATCAGACTGCCCTGTGCTTCACTAAGCCCATTTCCATAATTTTTATTACAGTGATGACTCTTTCATATCCTGGCACATTCACTGGGCTCTAGTTTGAAGAACTTGCCTTTTGGAGGGGTAAAGGTGTGACCCAGAAGTGACATCACCTGCCTCAGCCTTCCTGTGTGGCAACTTCCCATACCCTGCCTAAATCCTGGAGCTGTAACTGGTGTAACATGAGTTCACATGCTGCCTCAGATGCCTTCCTTTGTCCAGCCCATTCCCCCCTTGGCACCAGGGACCATCCTCAGGCAGTGCTGCTCGGAGGAGGGATGCTCTATTTGCAGGGAGGGGAGAGGACACAGTTAAGCCCCATCAGACCTCCATGGAGGGTGGCTGAGAGCAGCTCCACTGCTCTTTCCCCAGCCTTTCCCATGTCCACTCCTTGCTCTGCGACACAGAAGATCCAGGATTGGCCACACAATCCACAGCTCTTCATGTGCTTCTTCCTCTTGCATTGGGTCTCCTGTGGGGAGCTGGGTGCTCTGAGCTCTGCCACGTACCTACTGGCAGCGGCGGCTGTCCTTGGCTGCGCATGGAAAGCTTTCCTCATCTTTCTGAAGGCAGCTGCTGTTCTTCCTATGAGCCAGTGAAGGACCCTGTTTTTCAACTCTTTTTCTCCCCAGTTTTCTATTTCTTTTCTCTATTTTTTGTCCTTTTTCCTGCTGGTTGACATTGATTGGATCTTGGGTTTTGTTGCTGATGCGTTTTTTGCACCCCACCGCCCTGGGTGGGTTTCTTCACCTGTAGAGAGAGAAAGGCAAGGAAGACAAGACCCGTCCCCAGGCTGCTCAGACCCCAAGCCCAGACCCTGCTGGGCTCCAGGCCCTGGTGCTGGAGCCACTCACCCCCCCGGAGAGCCAGCTCCCAGCCTTGCACTTGGCTGGGGAGGGCACCAGTAAGTAGCAAACCTGATCCCCTGCACCTCTGCTCCCCAGTCCTTGCATTCACCAGGAGAAGAGAGTTTTGGCTCTTGGGAGCGGCGTTTTGTGCCCAGCTGGGCTGTGGGGTAAGGGGAATCTTTGTGTGCTACATGGGAATCCTACCCCTTCCATAAAGTTTTGTTGGGGGAGTGGGAGCAGCCCAGGTTGTGCCTGGGACCTGCAACCACACCGGGCCTTGGGGAGGATTTGGCAGCATCCCTGGATGCTCCAGTCCTGGTGTGCCCAATCGCTGTGTGGGCTATTGGAAGGGATGTGCCTGAGGATGGGGGGCACTGGGGGCATTGGGCCGATGAACTGAGCTTTCCTCCTGGCTGTGCAGCAGCGACGGAGCCGTTTGCAAGTACAAACAACCTCGGGTGTGGTGGCTGCATCCTCCCTGCTCAGCGCCCTCTGCTCTCGTTGCAGATTGAGACCCACAAGCTGACCTTCCGCGAGAACGCCAAAGCCAAGACCGACCATGGCGCTGAAATCGTGTACAAG
>NW_009920549.1:0-290 GCF_000696875.1 Nestor notabilis | reverse complement strand
CAGCTGCTTCCCCCCCCCGTCCCCTCACTGGTTAATGATTTAACCTGCTTTTACTGTTCATTCAGCTCTAGCTCCAGGACTTCAAAATCAGTGACACTATGAGGTATAAAACCTCCTCGGTGTGACTTGATAGAGCCCCTGCCCCTCCGTGCTCCCCCCTGTGAGGTCCCTCAGCCCCTGCGAGGCCCCTCATCCCACTGTAAGCTCCCGTGACCCCCTGTGAGGTCTCTTGCTGGCCCAGCCCTGGCAGGGACAATGTTCACCACCCCAGGAAAGCAGGGAGGGGAGAG
>NW_009920548.1:43002-44326 GCF_000696875.1 Nestor notabilis | reverse complement strand
GCCAGCAGAAAGAGCGTGATTTTTATACCTATATTTTTTAAACCCAATTCCTGGCTGTGTTGGTGTCTTCCAAAGGGGAATGGAAGATGCCTCCAGCATCCCGTAAAAACCAAAACCAAAACAAACAGAAAACTGGCCCGTGGGCAAAACTGTTGGCTCAGGGTTGCTTCCTCTTTTCCCAGTGATTACTGCTTCTCATTAATGGGAAGAGAACTGGCAGAACCAGCTTAAAAACCACCCAGACCTGATGGAGAGAGGGTTGTTTTCCAGTGCTGCAGGTGTTGCTCAGCGCTCTATCGAGCAGCCAAGGAGCCCCAAATATCCAGCAGTCCCCTTTGATCCGGTCCTGCCCGTGAGGTTTGATTCCCTGGGAGATCAGTGGAGCCAGGCTGGGCTTTGTGTCCCCTAAATTTCCGTTCATGCACTCAACAGAGATTATAAGCAATGAAAGTGGAAAGGGAAATGACTCTTTCAACTTTCTAATGCCTTGTGCATAAACTCCACCATGGACGTGCGTGCCTGATGAATACGGCGCAGTTTGTTTGGTTTCAAGTGCAAGCTGCAGTCGGAAATGCAAGTATTCAGATGATGTGTGTTCACCTCTTGCAAGGGATGCTTGGAGCAACGATGGTCCTGCTCTAAGAATAATGGTTTAGTGCATGGCTGGGCGATGTGGGGCTCTTCAGACATGTGGAGTCTGCAAAGAGTTTGAGTGTTGGGGCCAGTGGAAGGGTGATGGCATTGAGAAGCTTGTGGGAGATGCTGAGGGTTGTTCTGGCTCTTGGCTGAATGCTGAGTTGTCTGGTCACACTGTGATGTGGAGTAGCAGGACCACGGGAAGCCGCTGTGCCCTCCTGCTTTGCGGGATCATAGAATCACAGAATGTTTGGAGTTGGAAGGGACCTTAAAGCTCACCCAGTTCCAACCCCCTGCCACGGGAAGGGACACCTTCCACTAGAGCAGGTTGCTCCAAGCCCCTGTGTCCAACCTGGCCTTGAACGCTGCCAGGGATGGGGCAGCCACAGCTTCTCTGGGCACCCTGTGCCAGCGCCTCAGCACCCTCCCAGGGAAGAGCTTCTGCCTAATGTCTAACCTACATCTCCCCTGTGTAAGTTTAAAGCCATTCCGCCTTGTCCAAAGCCCCTCTCCAAGTTTCCTGTAGCCCCTTTAGGCACTGGAGCTGCTCTAAGGTGTCCCCTTCAGGAGCCTTCTCTTCTCCAGCTGCCCCAGCCCCGCTCTCTCAGCCTGGCTCCAGAGCAGAGCTGCTCCAGCCCTTGCAGCAGCTCCGTGGCCTCCTCTGGCCTCGCTCCAACAGCTCCACGTC
>NW_009920548.1:37439-42896 GCF_000696875.1 Nestor notabilis | reverse complement strand
GCCAAGGACAGTCTGGTTAGTCGACAAACGCACTCTGCTGGCTCGTGTTGGCTCAGCCAGCACCCCCAAGTCCTTCTCTTCAGGGCTGCTCTCAATCCATTCTCTGCCCAGCCTGTATTTGTGCTTGGGATTGCCCCAACCCGGGTGCAGGAAAAGCAGTTTGACACCCAGTGTCAAAAGGTGCTGCTGCTTCAGGCTGTCCATGGGGCGTGAGGGGCATCCCGCAGCTCCCAGCCCAGGGCAGTCTTTGGTGTGGAGCTGGCTGGTTTTGGTAGAACGACCTCGTGGTCCTCTTATGTCTTTGTGGACCATCATGAAGCACAGTTTTCTGTGTTTTCTGTGCCAGTTTGCGGGGGACTCCCTCATCGTGGGCTTTGCTGGTAACAATTACTGGTGCTTTCTTGACAGTTTAAGGGTGAAGGATTATTGTGAGGGTAATTCCTGATTTTAAATACTAAGAACACTGCTGGAGGAGCCCAAAGCAGGATGGTTCCTGCTGCAGCAGGCTGGCTTTGTGATAAGAGGGCCACAAGCCTCACAGTGAGTGGAGGCTGTAGCCCTGAGTCAGGAATCAGAGTAAGGTATGTATACTGAGGAGAAAAGCAACAAGCCCAGGCAAGACAGGCCTTTGGTCTTTTTATAAACAGTACCATGTACCCTTTATCCTTCCGCTTTTTGAGGTTTTTTACTAGCATACTTCTTTCCTTTCATAACTTCTGTCTCATGCTGCTTAATTCCCAAGCAAAGCTGGGGTTTATTTTACTTCCCCCCTCCCTGTGTTCATTTATGCAAGAGAAATACGTGCTTTTACCTATTTCTTTACTCCTAACTTCGGTGTTAGCAGGGCCTCTCTCTTGCTGGTTTGGCTGTAAGTGCTACTAACTGCTTCCAGAGCTCTTAAAATGCTGCCTAGTATTCATGACATTTTGCAGTAGCATATTTAAAACTGTTATTGCCAATTGTTGACATTGGGAAAATTTGCATGGAGAAACTAAACATAGTCCCAAAGACAAAATGCTGTTTGTTTGTTTTGGTGTTTTGTTTTGTTGGACAAATAATAGTACTGTAGACTAACTGGGGGACCTCCAGAAGGAAGAAATAAGCTGCTAAAGCCTGATCCGAAGATACAAGGCTGGCTGGATGCAAGAAGTAGTGACTTCTGTTCCTAGTGGCATTGAGGCAAACATGGAGAGGGACTTCCTACAAGGTCATGTAGTGACAGGACAAGGGGGAATGGCTTTATACTTACACAGGGGAGATGTAGGTTAGACAGTAGACAGAAGTTCTTCCCTGTGAGGGTGCTGAGGCGCTGGCACAGGGTGCCCAGAGAAGCTGTGGCTGCCCCATCCCTGGCAGCGTTCAAGGCCGGGTTGGACACAGGGGCTTGGAGCAACCTGCTCTAGTGGAAGGTGTCCCTGCCCGTGGCAGGGGTTGGAACTGGGTGAGCTTTAAGGTCCTTTCTAACACAAACCATTCTGTGAGCACAGGTGGAAACTTCTGATGCCTGCTTTGCATTGGGAGCATGTGTTTCTGAAACCTATGAACGACTGTTTTTCCTAAGAAAGCCATAACAAGCAAAACATCACTTTTATTCCTCAGTTTGGCTTGCAGTTTTCTAGCATTTTAAGAAATCTGGAGCCCATTGGACACACATCCAGGTATGCTTGACATGTCTTCCTGCATCAGCGTTGAGTTCTCTGGGCTCTCACCTGAGCACAGATCCTTCAGAGCCCAGAACTGAGACCTGCTTGGGGAACAGGCGTAGCTGGTGAAGGGGGGCTCAGCACGTGCAACATCCATTGGCATTGAGCAAGTGGCAGAATTTGTCCTGGACTGCCAGTGGGCAGCCCTGCCACGGGATGCTACCTTTGCTGCTCCTCATCTTCCCCTTGTCGTGCTCATGGTGTATTTCACTGCAAGTGCTTCTATACAGCACTGCTGCTGAAAGATCTGTCATAGAGGGTGATGTTTCTTGGACCAGAGCTCCTGTGCAGCTGCAGACAGTTTTAGTGCCTCCTCTTTGCACTGCTCTCTCTGCAATAGTGGAGTACAGAAGGTTTCAATTTCGCAGGCTCTGTTCTCCCTGTCACCTCTTCTCTGCTACTGAAGGTGTCTTTAAATAAAGCCTCTAGAGCAGTGCTCCTTCTGAAGCTGCATTGTGAAATGTTGCTTTTCAGGAATCCCTGCTAGTTAAACTTCCCCCTGCAAGTGGATTCCAGAGCAAATCCAACCTTCCAAAGCAAAAGCAGGGAGAATAAGGTGAGAGACAGGCTTATGTCTCCCTGCCTGGCATCTTCAGGAAGAAGGTGAGGGAAAAGTGCATCAGAAAAGGAGGAAGTTTGTGGGTAAAAGAGGCCAAATAAAGAGTGATGGAAAACACAGAGCAGTCCTGTGGCTTCTTTGGAATATGAGACCATCCAGGGTGGATGGAGGAAAAACGTAGTGAGGAGGGCAAGACAAGCATCCCATGTTAGAGAAGTTTTTTCTTTGAAATGCCCACTGAGTGACAGGCAGTGCGTTACTAACACAAAAGACCAGGAAGATTAAGAGCAAGGAGGGAAAACAGCACATCCCAAACCGCACATAACTGCAAGAACCCATGTTTCTGCTGAAAGACAGTTAAGCAATTAAGACTATTGACACTTAAAGCTTTGCTCTTGTGCTTTCTGGTCACATTGGTCTGTTTGTGCGAGAGGATAGCTCACATCCTTGGGAGCTGTTGTTCACAGGCCTCCTCTCCCTGCAAAGCAGCACTGTGGCATTTCAGACTCTGAACAGTTTCTCTGCAGTCAGAAGGTAAAAGCATTATACATATAATTTAAGGTTTAAGCTGCAGAAACTGGCAGCCTCCAGAGAGAGATCAGTAATGCGTACTGCAGAAGACTGTTCACTGCAGATCCTTGGTCATGGACAGCCATCACTAAAGGGGCCCATCAGGAGGGTATTGTAAGCAGAGCTGTCCAATATGAGCATGCTCTGATAAATGGCTTCATTTCTCTGCCCCCTTTCTTCTCTCCTCCCCTAGGCTTTGGCTTTTCAGCAAGGCTAGTTTTACTCTGGCTGTAGTGACTTGTCCTGGAGGAGGGATTGCTGTTCCCAAGTGAATGTTGGCATTGAGCCCTGCTGGGGCTGGCACTCTTGGGGCTCAGCCTGGCTGCCTGTGCCGCTGTCAGCTGGGGGCTGGCTTTTATAGTGTCATAGAATAGTTTGTGTTGGAAAGGACTTTAAAGCTCATCCAATTCCAACCCCCTGCCACAGGCAGGGACACCTTCCACTAGAGCAGGTTGCTCCAAGCCCCTGTGTCCAACCTGGCCTTGAACACTGCCAGGGATGGGGCAGCCACAGCTTCTCTGGGCACCCTGTGCCAGCGCCTCAGCACCCTCATAGTAAGGAAGCTTGACTGTGGGTACTGGGGGTGATGTATGAGGGCAGAGTGGTGAAAATGCATGGGGGGTGACATGGGGAGTTTTCACAGCAGCTTTAGAATTGCTTTAATGAACTAACCCTGAGAGCATCCTGTGCTGGTCCCCGAGCCAGGGGCCATCCCTGGGCTGGCTCCAGGCTCCCGAGTGCAGATCAGGGCACTGTGGGCACACAGCTCCTGTGGCCCCGGAGTGTTGAAGGCCAGTAATTGGAGCTGATGTTAGTCAGGGACATCAGCTGTTTCCAGGCTGATAACTGACGTGAAATATTGCCCAGTACATTCCTTTTCAGTACAATGAAGCTTTATTTTGAAAATACATCATATAAACTGTATCATAATATGCTGAGTGGAGTTAAATGTGGTCTTTCAACTGCAGACTCAAGCAGCTGAGCAGACTTAATTGTACATAGCATCCTCATCGAAAATGGATGTAAGCTTGGCTGTGATTACCTTTTCACTCGTCGCATGTTCCTTTTTACACCTTTCATTTGGATAAACTTTGACTACCTCATGTCTGGGGGGGGTTGCTGTTCTTTTTGGTTTGATTTCTTTTGTTCTGGGGCTGCTGGAGTACTTCACGTGGGCTGCTGCTTTGATGAAATTGGAGGACTTCTGCTCAGAAAGGCTAATGCAGATGTTAAATACGCCACAGTTTGCAGGGTCCAGGCCTGTTATCCCTTCAGGAGAAATGAATGAGAACACTTGGAAACTGACTGAAGGAAGAATCAATACTGATGGCACATGGGTGTATTTTTGTGTCACTGTGAACAATAAAATATGGTCTAGAGTTGTCCTGTGTACATACCTAGGCACACAGATTATCTTCTTTTGAGCTTGAATGAGTTAAATCAGCTTTTGAAGAATACTGTATTTCTTACTGAATTTGATTACTGAATTACTGAATACTGAATTTAATTACTGAATTTCTCTTCCCTTCATGATTGGGAGAACATTCTTATGTACAGAATGTGTGTAAGTTGCTTCGTTCCTTGCGAAACTCTTCCTAAATTATGTGGTGAAGGACTGCTGGATGGGTGCAGCAATACCTGACCCTCGGGGCAGAATCCCACCAGCTAACACTGCATTACTGTTGCAAAGGCAGTGCTTCCAGAAAGGTGGATCCACTTACTGCATGTCCTGGACTTGTTGAGAGCTAGCACCAACTAAACCAGATGCTAACATATCCTCTTTAGGTGTGGTCTTCACTGGTGGTTGGTGGTCGTGAGACCCCACTTGCAGCACTGTGTGCAGTTCTGGTGTCCCCAGTGTAAGAAGGACATGGAGCTGTTGGAGCAAGTCCAGAGGAGGCCACGAGGATGATCAGGGGCTGGAGCACCTCCTGTATGGAGACAGGCTGAGGAAGTTGGGGCTGTTCAGCCTGGAGAAGAGAAGCTGCGTGGAGACCTCAGAGCAGCTTCCAGTGGCTGAAGGGGGCCTACAAGGATGCTGGAGGGGGACTCTTCATCAGGCACTGTAGTGGTAGGACAAGGGGTGATGGGTTCAAACTGAAACAGGGGAAGTTCTGGTTAGATACAAGGAAGAAGTTCTTCCCTGTGAGGGTGCTGAGGCGCTGGCACAGGGTGCCCAGAGAAGCTGTGGCTGCCCCATCCCTGGCAGTGTTCAAGGCCAGGTTGGACACAGGGGCTTGGAGCAACCTGCTCTAGTGGAAGGTGTTCCTGGCTGTGGAAGGGGTTGGAACTGGAGGAGCTTTAAGGTCCTTTCCAACCCAAGCAGTCTAGGATTCTATGATTCTGTGATCGGTTGGGTTTTTTTTAAGCAGGTCTCATTCTGTTGTCAGGTCTTGAAATGTTGCTTTTGAATTGTCTTGGGGTAGTCAGTGATCTTTTGTAGTTCCTCAGTGGCTTGCACACATGAAGTCACTACAAGGTGCTCCGTCTTATTTCTGGACTGGAACTGAATGAGTTCTTGGGCTCTTCCCATACTTCTGCTAATCAGTGCTTTAAAAATGTCCATAGTGTAGAGGACCAGGTATTTCTGGTGCAACCCAATACCTTTATATAGAAGATGCACCG
>NW_009920548.1:0-37408 GCF_000696875.1 Nestor notabilis | reverse complement strand
GGGGGGGGGTGTGTTGAAGGAATGGGCCAGGAATACTTGGCTAGAAATTTGTTGTAGTTCTCTGTGTTAGGATACACAGGGTCTGAACACCCCTCTCTCTGTATGGAAGGGAATGTGCAGATCAAATGGTAGTGATGGTGAATTCAGCACACGGATATCTGATTTCTTGGCAGATCGGACACTGGGAGTATCTGGACTGCTGCCTGCTGCAAGGAAAAGGGGGTCGGCGTGACCCATGCTCAGCCAGTGCTCATCCAAGCGGGGTAATGTGAACCCCTAACCTGTAGACAGATTTACCAGCCCTGAATAATGTCTGTTGTAAAGTGAGATCTTATCTCCCTAATGCCTGCGAGAGGGTACAAATGAGGAGAAATAAATATGGCTTTTGCTGTTGCTTCCTCTGCATTTTATGGAACAGTTGATTTGTTCTTGTTTTGCCTGGAGCGTTCACCAGTGCCTTTAAAGGACTGAGCTAGGTTTTTAGGAGTTTTGGAACAAAGGAAAATATGATTTGCTCCCACCTTCTTCTTTTCCCCCAAAAAGAAGATTCTTCCCCGTTTGCTGAACAAGTAAGAAGGAAGCTGCTTGCCATGTCCTGATGCCCAAGTAGAGTGAAACCGTTATGTAATAAACATAGAAGAACCATCGTGTAACATCCTTCAACAGGAACAAACAGGCACCAACTAGGCAAATGGTGCCAAAGCAGGATTTTATCTTTATTTTGCATCCATACCCATAGGTCCCGCTTGAATGGGGATCCCATGCAGCTGAGACACCCTGCCTGGAGGTATGGGTGCTGCAGAGGCTTTACAGTTTGACGTTTGGTTCCTGAAGCTTTTGAGTTGAGTGGTGGAATGGTTCATTGCTTAATAACCAGGTGCCTACTGGAGGTCCAGAGGTCTCTTGGAGGGATGCGGGTTTCTTGTCTTTATCCTTTGGGATACAGGATTCTGGATTGTGCTTTGTAAGCAATACCATCTGCTCAAGAAACTTTCTGCCATGTGGCTGTATTGGGGCAAAATTGTGTTTTGTGGTTCATGCTTTTTATGACCAAATACAAGGGCAGTCTTATTAAAACCCACTGGTGTGTATAAAGGCTGACCAACACTTGGTTGTCACTGTAGGGCTTTGTGCAGGACAAGTTGGAATGCACTGAGCTTTCTGGCTTGGTGGGACAGTTTGAATTTCATGTTTAGCTTGGCCGTGGCTTACAGATGTGTATGTGAGCCTGCCCATCCCGTCACTTTGTCCTGTCCTCTCCTCTAGCACCACTGGTGCAAGAAAAAGCCAAGAGTAGTGCAGGTAATCTTCTTTATTAAAAAATGAAGAGGTGGAACTTGTAGAAAAGCATTGAGTGAAAGGCTGTCTTGTTAAAAGATGGATTGTGCTCTCCAGAGGGGCTAATTTAGACACTAAGGAAATATATGTGGAGCTGATTGCTGGCCGGGTGCCCGTCACTGAAGGGCACCGGAGGCTGCAATGCCAGGCAGGGCTGGTAGTGCTGGCACTGCAGCCCATGACGGTTGGCTCATGTGAATTATCTCTCTGCCTTCCAGCTAATTTTATCCTGTTGATTTTTTTCATGAATCATTTCCCATCTCTGTGGGTTAGAAATTAAAGTGGAACTTTGCTAGCCAGAATAGCCACATCTGCTATTTAGAAAGTAGTGCCTGGGGTTTGCTTCCTGCCTGCCCCCCCCTACGCCTTCTTTCTCACATCCATCAGTGCTCACATACATGAACCCTTGGTATCTCTCCCCCATAGGCATTTTTAGGCTGGCACAAGCGCAGGGGTCCTTGGGGTGGGTGGCTGGGCAACAGGCTGAGTGCTATGTGGCAGGGTCCCAGGCGTGTGGCGGGGCTGGCAAGACCCCACCGGGATGGCTTGGGTTTCCTGCACGTGCCTTGTAAAACATGAAGGGTGCTCCTGTGGCTTTTCCCTCTCCCAGCGCAGGAGAAGGGCAGGAGTGGTTCAGCCAAGTGCTTCCTCGCTCCAGCTTTTTTGTCTGTCCACAGATGAGTAGGTGATGCGGGCGTTAAATTCACATCTCTGCTTTCTATAAAAGCATCCGTGTGATGAAAAACTTGACTTTTCTAGATCCAAACATAACTTCCCTCTGTTGAGATGTGTGTGCTTGATTGCCGTTGAGGCTACTGCCTGGGCCAGCAGCAAGGAATGGATAGAATCATAGAATCAACTAGGTTGCAAAAGACCTTCAAGATGATAAAGTCCAACCAGCACCCCAGCGCGGCCAAGTCCACCACTAAACCATATCACTATGGGCCTCATCTGCATGGTTTTTCAACACTTCCAGGGATGGTGATTCCACCACCTCCCTGGGCAGCCTGTTCCAATGCCTGATCACCCTCTCTGGGAAGAAATTTTTCCTAATAAGTTGATTATCCAAAAATTGAGCCCTATAAGTAGGGATCCAGGAGCCCGCATAGGATTTGCATAGCATGGGTCCTGTGGGTAAGCAAAGTTTGGTTGGCAGCTGTGCTTAGGGAAAAGCATGTTCCCTTGAAACAGTGAGCACCAAATAAACAGGAGGAGGTGTCTAGCTTGCTGATTGATGTTCATCTTTCATCGGTCTTGGTGGATCACCAAGTAGCTGACGCAGGAAATGATAGGTTGGGTAGCAAGACACTAATGCTGGGTAAATGTGAAGTAATTCATGCCTGAAACTTGGTGTTATGGAAAACGCCTTGTACTTCTCAAACAAGTCTGATTTTTGTTTAAAAGGTTTTATTTGTTGGTTTAAGAAAAGGTCTATAGATGTGATATACTTGGATCTATAAGGCAGTTAGTGCATGAGGACACAACTAATATCTAATACCTGATGCCATCGAATATCAATAAAATACGAGTGGTTTAGGAAGTCAAGGTAGTGATTGATCCAGTAAATAAACTGAAGTGGCAGTATAAACAGTAAGGAGGATGAAGGATACCCTGAGCTAAAGGACGGTATTAGCACACTAATAAATCAGCTGTTTGTGGATTAACTTTAAAATGAACATAGAAAATCATTTTCAGCATCAAAAGATCAAGGCTTCGGCACTGCCACCTTAGATGAGGCGAGCAAATAATCCAGCTATTTTAAGCTAGAGCTCGATCATTTTACAGAAGAGTCTTTGCAACGTGATATGTGGAGACCGTGTTTTCAAAGAAGTGGACTCGATGATCCTTCCCTCCAAATGAGGGGATGGGAGAAGGCAATTCTGCCTCACACTTACTCAGTGATGCAGAAGAAACCACAACTCACCCCTGGCAAAATGTGTCAATGAAACAAGTTTGGTGAAATACAGCTATTGATAGGGGCAGGATGGAGTTCTGCAGTTTGTTTGGTAAATGGAGCCAATGAAACAGTCATTTTCATGCAGACCAGTGGAGAGTTATGGACCTGGGAAGGTATCTCCTGAAATGTGTGAAGGGAGGCTGTGTCCTGAGCAATCCCATGTGAGAACATGGGGGTCGGAATGGGCAGGTGGCTTCAGCAAGCTTTCAGTCCCAGGTCCTAGGTGGAAAAGATGACTCTGATTTTGGACATACAAACAGGGAGGTGATGAATCAGGGTGAGAAGGCAGTTTTATGTCTGTAACCCTTACATTTACTTCAGGCTCAACTCTGACATCATGGTGGCTTTCTGGTGCCAGCATCTTGAAGTCATGGAGAGAAAATTGGAAGAGTTACACAGAAGAAGAATGACAAAAAATTTTGGGAAGTTGAAAAGATACTTTGTGGGTGCATATCCAGGGCTCTGCTATGTATGGGGTTTTAATCAGTGCTTATCACTATTGTTATCCAAACACCTTTCAATAGTGCCTTCAGGAACAAGGCTTACATCTGCCAGTTGGTTGTACCCTTATTCTGTCCTTGGGGAGAAAAGTGTTGGAATAGCATCTTGTCTTAGCCCTGGAGGTAACTTTATAAATGTAGGTATATGTTTATGTTGAAGAAGCCAAAGGCAAAGAAGTGTAACTGGCACTCCTGACCAAAGATGGTAAGGTTTGTTACAGCCTTTAGCCTGGGAAGCAATTCTTCCCATCGGCTCAAAGCAGCATCCCAGCGCGATGGGTATTTCGGCCTTTCCCACCAGGTTGCAGAGCCCTTTGAAAGAAGGAGCTGCTGAGTGGTACCCAGAACTAGAGAGTTCCACAAACAGCTTGTCCCTGATGGGGATTAACAGTTGAAATGAACTTCTGAGAAAATGTTGGCTTCTCTTCCCTTTGCAAGGCTTGGATGGAGATTTTGTCCTGTTTGTAGGCTAAAGGGCATGTGACGTACAGGGGATCAGTCAGGTTGACCTAATTCTCCTTTCTACCTTCAAACTGTGAATCCATGAGATCAATGCAAGGAGCTGAACACAGTAAAAATAAGAAGTTTCCAGTTTAAGGGAATTATTTTTAGTATATTTAAAAAGTGCAAGTCACTTGCATCTTCTTTGCAGTAAGTAGCTGCCTTGACTCCGTGGCATGCTGCGCTCTTTCAGAGGCTTTAAGGCTTCATGGAAGCTTTGCATTGTCAGCATCCTGCTGTGCTGAGTCCTTACTCAACAGAGAGAAGCTGCACCAAATAGTACCTAGTTTGCAGAGGCTTGTGCTGATCCATGTTTCTTTACTGTGAGGGTGCTGAGGCGCTGGCACAGGGTGCCCAGAGAAGCTGTGGCTGCCCCATCCCTGGCAGTGTTCAAGGCCAGGTTGGACACAGGGGCTTGGAGCAACCTGCTCTAGTGGAAGGTGTCCCTGCCTGTGGCAGGGGTTGGAACTGGATGGGCTTTAAGGTCCCTTCCAACCCAAAACATTCTGTGATTCTGTGATACTAGCTTCGTACTCTGTGATCATCAACAAAGGGCAAATGCTCCCAGCTGACCATAATACAGACTTTTGTGTCAAATCCTGTAAAATCAGCAGCATTTTCTACCTTTGCTAGAAGCAAATTTAAGACTAGGTGAGGGATTATTTCAGAGGTTCTTTTCCTTCTTCTCCTTCTGAAATGCATCTGTCATGAAGTAGATCATGGCAGGTTTTGATGACATGTTTTGCCAATAAAGCATTTAAGAGTGACAGTGTGAACACATCTCACATCCACTTGAAATGACAGGAGGAGTTCCAGGTCGGCAAACAGGAATTTCCCTGTCCCCAGCCTGTCGACAGCCAGGATGACACCAGGAACATAGAGTTGTGGTACCCTGATGCTGCTTGTCATGTCAGTTGCTGGTCTTGAGCAAGTCATTGAAAGCACTGGGAGCTCTCAGCCCTCCCTGGTATAAAATGGGTTTAAGTGTTGTGGTTTTGAAACTTGCTTTCCAAGCCTCTTCAGAAAGCTGCAGCAAAACTGGAGGGGTTTCTTTCTTGTAGTCCTGACTGTCTTCAGTGCCTTCAGAAATCAAGACTTAAAATGCTTCCTACTTTTCTGGTGAATTTATGGCTACTGACTGTAGCGGACTAATGATTTAGCCAAGTCCTAGTCGCAGCCCATGATGCTCAAATCCTACATCATCTGTGCTCTATAATTTTCGCTAACTGAGTTTTATTTTGTGACTGCCCCTGCTCGTCTCCAGCTGTGCAGGCTGTGCTCGGCCCTACTCTGTGGCTGTCGGAGAGCCCTGGCTTTGCATCAAGCTGAGAGACAGGTCATCAGGTCTTTCCCTGCCACCATCCTTCAGGATGGAGAACAGCTTTGCCCACAGGAACATTGTGTTTCAAGGGGAAAGTTAAGCCAGTGCTGTGGCAACTGTCAAGGAAAAAGCTCTTTTCCCAGTGGAGTGTGGGCTTGGTTCTGTCCATGGACAGTGGTCCTCCTCTGAGCATACTGGTTCTCTGACTTACTTTGTGGGATCTCTCAGGGTTTGCATTGGTGGTGAGCATGAGCTGTGTAGCCAGCTGGTACTTCATATAGTGACCTGCAATGGTTGGCATGGCTGAGGACCTCGGTAAGTGAATTCACCTCGGGGAGAGCAGTCAGCTTGGGTCTTTCATGGCTGTTCATAGGGAGCTCAGAGCCTTGAATGCTTTGCTTTATTCCTCCTTCTTGTCTCATCAGTAGCTGACTGTTCGGGATTCCTATTTCTGATAATAATATGCAACTGTAGAAGAAGCATATGAATTCAAGTCCATCTTTCACCATGGGCCTGCACTTTAAAACATGTTACAAGCTACACAAGATCTTTCTTAAAAGCAGAGGGGATGACCTCCAGAAAGGCAGCAGTGAGAAACTGAGTGGAGGAGCTGTGTGCTGAGGAGGGAATGGATTCCTATATGGCTGTTTCACATGCAAGAATGTCCCAGTCTGGGAAACGTGCCAGTAAAATGTAAAATTAAAGCTCTGTTTTGGAGGCTGATCCTTGCAGATAAGAGTCTGTGGCTGTTAACTAATAACTACAAGAGGGGCAGTGATAAAGGCATACTTGGAGACAGGAATTCACAGGTTTGTTCATGCTTAACCCCATTTGGACGTTTTTTTCCTGCATTAGAGATCAACAGCTCAGATGTTCTTGTGTTTTCTACTTCCCTGATTGTGAGTAACATGGTAAAAAGCCACTGCATGTGTCATGCAGATACATGACAGGTGCTTACCTACTTTGTGAAGAAAGTAGGAGAGGTTATGTGGCACTGCCTGTGGACCCAGGGATGCCTCTTGGGATGTGTCGCAGTCACACTGGTGTCCAAAGGACTTGATGTTGGATGCAAACAATACCTGAATCTTCACAGCATCTTGCTCACCCAGGGGTCATCGTAGATGTTGTGGCTGCCCCATCCCTGGCAGTGTTCAAGGGCAGGTTGGATGAGGCTTGGAGTAACCTGCTCTAGTGGAAGGTGTCCCTGCCCTTGGCAGGGGGATTGGAACTGGATGAGCTTTTACAGTCCTTTCCAGCCCAAACCATTTTGTGATTCTGTGATTGGCAGCAGGCTGTGTGCACAGTGATGCAGGGAGGACTGGCTGTCCTGATAGGCACAAGAGCATGCACATAGGAGGCCAAGTACACCCTGGAATATCTTCAGCAGTAACCAAGGAGCTTGCTCTGCTTATGCTTACATGATGCTTCTCCACATCATCTGAAACCTTCAAAGGATCTTCATATTTAGGTGTTAGAACAAACACAGCTGTAAAAATTGCCCTCCCCCCCCCCAAAGGGAAAAGAGCAATGAAGCAGGGGAAACGTAAAGTACAGAATGTGAACTTAGACTCTTGTAGCAGTGGGAAGCAGAAAGGGGGGCGGGAGAAAGGGCAAGAAAGAGGAACTAATGGACAGTGAAATTAACAAAAATGAAAACCAGCTTTAAATACATCCGAAGCTAAAACAGGCCTAAAAGCACAGTCACCTACTGATGCCCAGAACTGCAGAAATGTCAGATATTCCTTTCCTAATGCTGGTGGAAAAGCTGGATGATGGTACTGGTTACAGCAGCTGCGAGATGCTCTGCTGTAGCAGTAGCTTAGGGAAATACTACACAGCAGCTACTACCAAGTATGTTTTAAAGTTGCATTCATGTTTTTTAAAAGGGCTGCTGAGTAACATTCTCCGGACCATAAATGCTGATTTAAATACGTATATACACACATGTAATGAGTTAGACTGAGAAAAAATGTGTGTTAGTCGTTAACAAGTAAGCTAGTATGAAGTCTCAGCTGGGCAAACTAGAATATTTGGCAGTCTGTTGTTGGCTTCCAGTTAAATAACATAATAGCAGATAGGGGTTGGATTGGTTATGATTTAAGGGGGTGTTAATTGTAATAATCAGCCTGTACAGATTTATTTAAAATAGGGGTTTTGTGTGATTTTCTGATGTTGCTGTAATTTTGCTTGATAAAGGTAAAAGTAATGCTACGGCTTGCGTGTTTAATGTACTGAAGTCGTGCCACAGGTCATTGGAGTAAGCAGCTAGAATGACTCAGTGTCACACACTGTGGGATCAGGCCGAGAGGAGGCTACAGAGATGCTCTGTGGGCTGGAACACCTCTGCTGTGGAGACAAGCTGAGAGCTGGGCTCATTCAGCCTGGAGAGAAGAAGGCTTCGGGTACATCCTGCAGCCTTTCAACACTCAAAGGGGGCTTGTAAGAAAGATGGAACAGGATTTTTAGTAGGGCCTCTGGTGCTAGGACAAGGGGGAATGTTTTAAACTCAAAGAGGGGAGATTCAGGCTAGATACAAGGAAGGGACTTTTTCACTCTGAGGGTGGCGAGGCCCTGACACAGATTGTCCAGAGAGGTGGTAGATGCCCCATCCCTGGCAGTGTTCAAGGCCAGGCTGGATGGAGCTTTGGGCAGCCTGGTCTAGTTGAAGATGTCCCTGCTCATTGCGAGGGGGTTGGAACTAGATGAGCTTTAAGATCCCTTCCAACCCAAAATATTCTATGAATAAATGAAAACCTGACTAAATGAAAGGTGACAGTGTGACAAAAGGAGACCCGTTACTGATAAGTGTGTTTCTAACAGTGTCACATGGGAATTGTTCCTTTGGCTTAATTCTAATCAAGACATGGGTATTGGTCTCTTTTCCTGAGTAACAAGTGGTAGGGTGAGAGGAAACGGCCTCCAGTTGGGCCTGGGGAGGTCTGGATTGGATAGTAGGGAGAAATTCTTTGCTGAAATAGTTACCAAGCACTGGAACAGGCTGCCCAGGGAAGAGGTTGAGTCACCACCCCTGGGGGTCTTTAAAAGATGTGTAGATGTGGCACTAAGGGACATGTTTAGTGGTGGTGGCAGTGTTTGGTTTATGGGTGGACTCAGTGATCTTGGAAGATCTTTTCCAGCCTAAATGGTTCTATGATTCTTAAGTCTGTTGTTATCCTGGAAGAAACTGAAGGAGGCCTACAAGGATGCTGGAGAGGGACTATTCATCTGTAGTGGTGATTAGTCTATATAATAGAGGGACTATTAGAGTCTATACAATAGAGTCTATATAATAGAGGGACTCTATATAATAGAGGGACTATTAGACTGTAGTGGTAGGACAAGGAGAAATGTTTTAAACAGGGGAGATTCAGGTTAGATGTAAGGAAGAAACTCTTCCCTTTGAGGATGCTGAGGTGCTGGCACAGGGTGCCCAGAGAAGCTGTGGCTGCCCCATCCCTGGCAGTGTTCAAGGCCAGGTTGGACACAGGGGCTTGGAGCAACCTGCTCTGGTGGAAGGTGTCCCTGCCCGTGGCAGGGGTTGGAACTGGATGATCTTTAGGTCCTTTCCAACCCAAACCAGTCTGTGAGTCTATGATTGTAAACCACAAAAGTTAATTTGGATTATGCTTGTGGGCAGCACAAAGTCTAAGCACGTCACAAGTAATGAAAAGGCACAAGTTAGTGGTAGAGTTGTTATCTCATGTATGCTGGGTGGGACAACAAGGAGTTGTGTGAACATCTTAGAAGCAGGTACCTAGTGTTGTAGCAGGCAGGAGGGCTGGTGAGAGGTACACAGTGGCCTGGGAGCAGGAGCTCAGGCTCTTACAGAGGCACAGTTGTTCAGAACATAAAACATCCAGAAAGTAAATGAGTACTTGGATGCAAACATGGAAATCCTGAGCAGGGCAGGGAGGGTGTTATCGCGGCGCAAGGTGCTGCTCCCATCAGCAGAGAAGTGCTGCGGCCGGTGCTGCGCAGGAATGTTACTGATAAGCTGGAGGGAGCTCAGGGAGGACCATGAGAGGGGGGAAAGGCATAAAGTAAAGTTAGGAGCTCTGTCTGTAAAATAAACACTGGAGTTCTTCTTTTTCCCTTTTTCTTGTTGGAGGGATGCTGTAGTTTAAAGGAGTTCACTGAAGGAAGGGCGCTGGCCTGCCTTGCGCAGGAGGTCACACTGCACCATCACAGGGTCTCTGTCTCTCCATAACTGAGTCTCCAGGGGGGAAGAGTAGGAAAGGAAAAGCCATTGTCTCTTCAGACACAGATGTCTGGGTCTCTTCCTACTGTAGCCTTGGGGGTTGTGGGTGTTTTAACTCCAGGTGCCTTGTCCGCCAGGCTTCCAAATGGGTTGGTTCACAGAACAAGAGCATCTGCCCTGCAGCCAGCACCATTGCAGGCCCCACAGCTAACCAGCTCTGGGGCAGCATCCATCTCTTCATGGTTTGAATAATTTCCTCCTTCCCCAGCTGCTGCTTTTTGCCTCTTGAGCTGCTTTACTGCAGACTTCCCAGGAAAGACTTCTCCTGCTCCTTTGGGAAGGGCATGTATTCTCTGCCTGCAATAGCAGGTGGGGCACGGGGATAGGACTGGAGAGATTCCCTCTCCAGAGTGCAAACCAGGGGTTCAGCATGCCAGAATGATGAACCCCTCCTTGCCTTTAATTCCCTTCTTACTGGCTGTGGTAATTCTGTGTCTTGTTTTGGGCCACTTGTAAAAGCTTGTAAAGGCTCAGTAGTGTCTGTGTTTGCCTATATCTAGTTGTACGTACACTGAGGCTTTGCTTTCAGAGCACTATATGTTAACTAGTGCTTCCCTGATACTGTCCTTCAGGCTACACATTGACATGTGAGAAGTTGAGCTGGAAAAACTAATCATTTGTCCCCTGGCACAAAGAGGAGCCACGGAGGCTGGGAACAGCATTCCTTCTGGCTGTAAACAGGGCACAAATGCAGACCAGACTTCCATGGTGCTCAGTCCTGTATAACCACGTGTGGAATAAGGGAAATCCTGTCTTCAGAGGGTTGTGACCTCGGAACATGGATTTTGTGCAGAACTGAGTTGTGATGGGGATGTGCTTTTCCATCTCCCCTGACAGAAGGGGTCTGGTCATCTGCTGAGGCCCCTTTGTTGGGTGCTGTGAGTATGCAGCATGACAGAGCACCATGGACATGCAGCGGACATGGAAAAGGGGATGGATCACAGGGAATTTGGGGAGCAGCAGCTGTGAAGTCTGTCCAGACTTGTATGGTGCCTGAGAGCAGCCAGTGTATGTGCCTTGGAGGAAGTCTTAAGATGAATGCAGAGACGAGCAGTGCTCTGCTTTATTCCTTGTCTTAAGATGGGCTGCTGTGAAGCTTAGTGACCCTTCCAAAAATCTCTATTAATTCAAGCAATTCAGAATTATCATCACTTGCCTTATCAGTATTTTCTCTTCAGCACCATCCCTTGATGGGGGAGGAGGGAATGGTTATCATTTTGGAGCTTGCTGTCCTTAGACGTCATTAAGTGGTTCCTGGCTCTTGCATTGAGCTGGGGGAGAAGCATTTTCACTACATCAGCTTGTGTGCCAGGAGGGTGGTGGTAGCTCAGCTGAGGTCATTGCAAGGGACAGGAAGGTTGAGAGCATGACTTGTGCAGTTCTGGGGGAGTCCTGCAGGGCACTGTGGGCACTTACCTGTTTGTCAGAGGTGTCCGGAGCACACGGAAAGCTCCATCTGCAGAGGTGATGGGGACTGGCATTATAAATGGATCCTAGTTCATGCCACAACCCGCATTCCTCTTTCTTGTCACTCAGTCTCCAAGGACCTGCTCTGAGGTAGTGGTGCTCCGTATTTCCTTGACACATCCCACCCATCAGTCTTAAATTCCATGCGTGACCTTTTCAATGGGTGCTGTGGAGCATGCTTCAGATTCCCCATGCCTCAGGTTGCTCCATGGTGTCTCACACGCTTCACCTGACCTGCAGCTGAACCGGCTCTTTCCTCCCCAGCATGGGAAGGGGTTTCCACCTACTTGTGCATAGAGGTGCCCTGGAGATGAAGGTGGCCCTTGATGCCACTTGCTCCGCTGCTGCATCCTGGGGTAGAAAGGTTGTGATTTCCCGGCTGCTCATTTCTCTCCCTTTACTCTCTTTCAGAACATGAGTGAGAACTTGAAGGACTGTTTGATCCAGACCCAGGCTTCCTTAGGGGAGATGGTGACGATAAAAACAGAGGCCTGCTCTCCGCGCCGGGACCAGGAGTATGGGCAGCCTTGGTATGCGGCGGAGCTCTGGTCTAATGGACTCCAGCCCCTTTCTCTCTACCTCCCCTCCAGCTTAAAGTCGGTTTTGAGGGATATACTTGAACTTATTAAAGCCCTCCCATGTGAGGTTGGGAAAGACCTTTAAGATCATCAAGTCCAACCATTCCCCAGCAGTGCCACAGCCACCACTAACCCATGTCACTGAGGGCCTCATCTACACAGTTTGTGAACACTTCCAGGGACAGTGACTCCAGCCCTGCCCTGGGCAGCCTGTTCCAATGCCTGAGCAGCCTTTCAGTGAAGAAATTTGTCCTGATAACCATGCATGGAGGTGCTCCAGCAGAAGCCACTACCTGTTGTAAGCTTGAGCCTTAAGCCATCTCAGGTACTAGCTTTGGGCAGGTTGGACAGCAGGTTGAGTCATTCCTCTGCTGTAGGTGTCAGGACTAAGAGAGTTGGTCAGACCCCACTGCTTCTGCTCCTCTCTGTGTGCAGTCCCAATGTCTTGCTAAGTTAATATCATCTTTCCATTGTTCCCTCCCCAGCTCTGGAAGACCTGACCCACAGTCCATGGAGGTGGAACCCAAGAAACTGAAAGGGAAACGGGATTTGATCATGACCAAGAGCTTTCAGCAGGTGGATTTCTGGTGTAAGTGTCTTGTGAGTGAGGGGAAAGCCAATGCTGCCGCTTGTTTGGGCTTTGGTCTTTCCTAGGCAGTGCCCTGCTGCTTCAGGGTGAGAAGCAGGGGACAAAAAAGCTGGGGCAAATTTGTGTGCTCCCCTGAAAAGACCAGCACATTTGATAGGAAGCTGTTGCATAAAAGCAGTTTGTTTGTCATGGGGCTATGCAGTGATAGGGAGGTAAGTGGAAAGTATGCTGGAAATGTGAAAATGCACATAGGGAAAACTCCCAAGGGTCTGCAAAATCTAGAGGGCTGGACTCAGAAACACTGAAGGGAGCACTGTGCAGATGACAGCAAGAAAGTTGGTTCCAGTTACATTGGCATACTTATAGAATACCAAATTGTAGGCCTGAGTCCCTGTCTGGACACAGGGCAAGTACCTGGGGCTGCTGTCTCTCTCCCAGAGAATGAATTCTGAAGCACAGAATGAAGACTGTATGGTGAGGGTTTGTTCTCAGGGTTGTTTGATTTAGTTTCCCTCTGGTGTGTGGGGATTCAAACCTTTTGACTTGAGGACATTGCTGCTATCCAGGGATGTGCAGGGACCCCCCAACCTCTGCCCCTGCAGGTGGGAATGGCACCTTTCTCTGTGCACGTGGTGAATCTGTAGGACACCAGGGCTTACACAAGCACAGGCATTGGTTGGGCAGGCATGGATTGCGACACAGCCCTTGTTGAGAGCTATGTGGGGAAACAAGTGAGCAGTTGGTGGAGTGATGGTGTATGTGGAGGCCGAGGAAGAGGGTTAGCCAGGCTGGAGGGATGACAGGGAGCTGGGACACACTGGCCTGATCACTGTGTGTCCTATGAGCTGCATGAGCTTATACAGACATCACATCTGCCCAGCCTAACCCCTGTCCCTCACACCCACAGTCTGCGAGTCCTGCCAGGAGTACTTCGTGGATGAGTGCCCAAACCACGGCCCCCCAGTGTTCGTGTCTGACACCCCAGTGCCCGTTGGCATCCCTGACCGGGCAGCGCTGACCATCCCACCTGGAATGGAGGTGGTGAAAGAGCCCAATGGGGAGAACGACGTGCGCTGTATGAACGAGGTGATCCCCAAAGGTCACATCTTCGGGCCGTACGAGGGGCAGATGTCCAGCCAGGATAAGTCTGCAGGATTCTTCTCGTGGCTGGTGAGTGACTTGTCTCTGCAATGAAGTGATGCCCCAGCCATTCAGCTCAGAGCTGGGGGACTTACGGGCCTGTGGACCCAAATCTTAGCCATCTTCCCCCATCTCTGAAGATCTTCTGACCCCCATGGGCAGTAGGCAAACACCTACCTGCCATAATTATTAGCAGTTTAAGGGTATAGATAGTGAAAGGAGACCAAGTGCCATAGCACCCAAGTTCAGTTCATGGCTATAGGAAGCAGAGTTTGCTTCCTCTTGCCCCCTTGACATGTTTTCCATCCCCATTCAACTTGTAGGGCTCCTCCAGTACCTTTCTCTGCTCTGGTCATTACTTTGAGGATAGAGGAAGGATTGTATCTAGAGATTGCAGAGCACTCTCATGGGCCTGCAGCACTCCTTTCCCAGCCCACTTGAGCAGAGCAGGTGACCCAGAAAGCCAGGAAAGAGGAGATCCAGTCCATCAGGAAGTGATCTACATGCAGACTCCAGCACCAAACCCCATATTTTTCCCCTCTAGTACTACAGGCTTTGCTTAGCCTGGGAGATAGAGATGTCACTAGATGGGCAGGTATTAATTATTAAGAGATGTGGGATTTGAGTTATAGGTGGGAAAATAATTGAGAGCTGCTGCTCTGAACTGCTGCTCACGCTTTTCTGTCTGTAAAATAAATGTGTGTCTCAGCCCTGTGCTGAAAGGGAAGTTAATCTTCTATATCTGAAATCTGTTAACAGTTTTATCAACTGCATCCATAGTTCTGTGTCACAGACATTTGTACATAGGAAATGCCTCTTAGTTCAGAGTAGCCTCCACACACATTCCAGGGCAGCAGCCTGTAGTATTAGGAGGGCTGAGATTCATGGTGTAGTTTCATGACCTGGCTTAAGGCGGGAACTGAAGCAGTGATTTGAGAGCCATACACCTTCTGTCTGGCTCAGCTAGTTGACATGCTGCATCTGTTCTCTTGTTCCACAGATCGTTGATAAGAACAACCGCTACAAATCCATCGATGGGACGGATGAAACCAAAGCAAACTGGATGAGGTGAGTCCAGTTCTCTTCTGCCTTCCCTTTTGGGGCTCTGTCTTCCAGAGAGAGGCCATCAAACACTCCTTGTTTTGTGTGACAGGAAACCAAACCAAAATGCCACAACCCCTTCTGTAAAGGGTGTGCTTGTGCTCTTCCAGTATTCATTGTGATGAGAATCCTTTGGAGGCACATTCAATGAAAGGGACTAAAACAAGGATGTGTGTATGGAGGATGGCTGTTTTCTGGAATGAGGACTAATGATAAAGGTGATGCTATTTGTCCACTCCTGTAAATGCTGACAGGTCTCACTCCATTGTTTGGGGTTTTTTTTTAACTTTTAGTTCAAATATTTGCAAAATGCTTTGCGTTACCCCCAAAGTACCATTTGATTCTGTTTGGAGTTTTTTGTCCTTTGCCATTTGATGGACATTGGAAGAGGTGCTTTTCGTGTTTTCTTTCTGGGCTTCACTTGAAACAATTGTCTGTGGTGGCTGTCATGGGTAGTGGCAGCTTTATTGTGTTAGAAGAAACATGGAGTTAGTTGCCTCAGCAGAAATCCTGCTTGTTCTTGCACTCCCTCTGCTGACCCAGCAGAGCAGAACCCAAATACCAGTCAGTGTTAACCAGGAGTGGAGCTGGCTCTGGTTTAACTGCAGCAGCAAGGGAACATGTTTAACCACGGTGCAGTGCTTCAGGTATTGGCATGTATCTGCAAAAGATATAGGTCAGTCTTGAAACCTCCTGAGGCAGAGGCAAAGCACTGAAGTGCCTTGTGTGTATGGTGGGTTACCAGGATGGGGCATTGCACACTGAAGCCTGTCCCACATTCTGATCAATCCTGTTTTCAGAGGTGAATTTTGGAAGTGGCTGTTGTCAAGAAGATATTTCATACAAGAGTAAAGCAATTAAGTGGTTTGTTGGCCTGGATGCCTAGGATTTTCAGTTGGATTTTAAGGAAGAGAGAAGGTGAAGTACAGGTAGATGCAAGACTGACCTCCCTGGTCAAATCTGGTTGCACCACTTCTGCTCCATGTGAGTGTTCACACGGGTAGCAGCAGTTCTGACAGCTACCTGCGTAATGTTCAGCAAAGAATCTCCTTTTTCTTGTAAGAATTCCAGCTGTTCCAGTTGTTTACAACTGGATGAGAGAAAACGCTAGACCTGGGCTGTGGCAGGAGTTGTCGCCCCATAAAGAGGCAGTGGTACTGCAGGAAGATAGGTAAGGGGGCATATATCTTGAAGTAAAGAACGCAAGAGTTCAAAAATCAGCGTGAGATTTTTCTGCTTGGATCTGGATCTTTATGTGATCTGGATGACAGTGAAGCCAGCAGAACGCATGGTCTTGGGAAGGAAAAATCCTGTGGTAACTCTTCTTGCTGCCATGAACATAAGCTTGATGTCTGGCTTTAAATGGGTGCTGCTCATGGTCCCAGCACCAAAGAACAGAATGTTCTTCTCTAAGCTTGTATTTGCCATGGTTAAGTCTCAGGATGAGTGTGGTCTGAGCCATTCTGTGCAACCTTGAAAGGCAAGGAGGCCATGGCTTTGTGGAAAGGGAATGTTTGCAGCTCTTCTGGGGAACAGTGTATGAAAGGATCTGTGCAGGCTGTACCAGTCTTACTGATCTTTCTGTTTTTACTCTTGAAAATTGCTTCTAATAGCAGTATCACATAGAATCTATCTGACAGATGGAAATAGTGGTCCTCAAAAAGCCTTAGCTTTGTTTATTACCAGCTTTCAAACAGAGGTGCACTCGATACCCTGTGCTAGGACGTTACCTGTCCTGGAGATTACCCCCAGAAACCACAGTTCCCGGACGCTGTAGACAGCGCTCTTTTTGTTTTTCAGATGGTGCTCTTTGCCATCACTCACAGATGGAGTGCTTTGCAAAGCAGATCTACTCACCCTCTGGGTAGGTGGGTATGGCATGGGGAGGGCAGCTTGGGCTGACTCCTCTCTCTTCTTGTAGATCTGGCTATTGTTTTTGTTGTTTGACTACCACATCCGAGTCCATTTTCATGTTTTTGAGAACAGTGTGTACCCTGCAGCACTTGCTGGTTTAATTTCAAGTGGCTGTTTACCCAGGGCAGTGGATGACAGGGAGGAAGGAGCACAAAGCACAGCAGACAGCATGGAAATGGGAACATCCTCTTGCCATTTCCCTTGTCACTCAGTCAGTTGACACAAACTCCTGATGCTGGGAGCATGTTCTTCTAAGCTGCCTCTGGCACAACATAATGCACCCTTCATCTCTGTACAGAGTAAAGTGGTGTGTTCCCAATACTTTATGAAACTCCATGGCTTTGACCTGCAGGGATGTATGTATGCAAGTGTCTTCCTCTGGGTTTATTTTTCTGGGGGATCAGGGTGACCAATTACTATGGATTGCAGCAAACCTCAAGCAAAAGTTGGTGCTTGCTTGGACACAAACCATAAACTGCAGCTAATGGAAGTTCTTGAGGCTTCTGAAGTGTTGTGTAGAACCAGATGTTGTACCTGGTTACTTCTGAGGAAATTCTGTTGCTCAGTTGTTGGGACCTCTAAAATACAATGGATCAGACCAAAATGAAAGTAATTCATAAAGTCCAGTAAACATCCCTCCGAGAATCTATCACTTTCCTTGCTGATGTGCCTCATGTGTGGGGTTTCCAGGCTAGGTTGGGCATTTATAGTCTGCATCCCTTCATATATGTGATTACCTGAGTTCTCAGGCTTTTGGCACAGTTCAAATCATTCTTTCCCTCAGCCCATGTGGAAAGGCTGGTGCAAGATTTCCTCACTTCCTTATCCTTTGCCTTCCCTTTCCCCTGCAAATGTAGTAACAAAAGAGGTTATGGGGAGCAAGACTGTTCTGTAAGTCTTCCTGTATCTCCTTATAATGGAGATGTCTGTGATTTAATCTTCACACAGTTGGAAGGGAGCTTTGGTTGGATGCTCCAACAGCCTGCTCAAAGCAGGACCAACATGGCTAAGTAGATCTTTTAAGCTGTTGTTTTGACTTTAGAGAACCTTTTAAAAATAACGGCTTTAAACAGTCAGGGTTTCTCTGTCTGCCCATGTGTTCAAGGGCAGTTAAAGCCACCAGCCTCTGCACAAGTCACTTTGTTGAGCTTCTCTGTTACCTTGCAACAAGGGGAGCAAATGTTCTTATCCATTACTGAAGTTCATGCAGAGCAGAGGAATCCTAAAGTACTGCAGAACTGTGATCCCTGTAAAAAAACTACTTGAGAGCCTTAGGAAAGTTATTATGCTTGTTTCTTAGAGGCCAAGGAAAGTGGAGTTGGTCGATACCTTGATGGGGTGATCACTAAGTGCTCCCTGTCCTCACAGTTACAACTTCACATGTGTTTTTAAAGGAATAGTTGTCCTGTCTTGCAGTTTCAGATTGACCTGGGCTGAGGTGTGAATTCACAGCCTCACAGCTTGATAAAACCCACGCAGCATCTCCAGAGAGGTACTTCCAGATATCAGTGACTGCTCCCAGGGACATCCTGCAAGCTAGAGGAGATGCATGAGAGGGAAAAGTTCTCTCTGCCAGTTACACTGTCTGCATTTTTATAAGGAGGAGGTTAATGTGCCTGCTGGGAACATCACCTTAATTAAATTTGTGATTAAAACTGGCCAGAACTCATTACTCTCTGCATGGTGAGTTTGCTGTTAGAACACTTAAGGTACCCTAAATTGTTTTGACTCAACTTGTGCTGGTGCAAATGAGTGGAAGCCCTCAAATCTAAATGTCCAGGTCTACCACATGTTGTCCTAAGTGCATTTAATGGGATACCCTGTCTGGGAAGAGCAAGAAGGGCTCTAATTCCCCATGGATGCAGCTTTGCTAGTGACAGCAGCCATGGATTCAGCAGAGAAGAAGGGACACAGATTTCCTCATCATCTCTGGAGACACTTGTGTTGTGCAAGCTCACCCCTAGCCAGGGGCACTTGGCAAATGCTGTTGCTCCTTTCCATCAGAGCAGCCTGTCAGTGGAGGTTTGTTTCCACCACATGGAGGCACTGGTGATACTCTGGTCGTGGGTACCGTGGAGAATACACACGAAGCCCAGTTTTGCTGAACGTGATAAATATCAAACCATGAATATCCCTTTGCTCAGTGTTCTCTGTGGCCTTTTCCCTCCTTCCAGTGTTCAGTTGGGAGAACTCCTCTTTCCTTTTATTTGTTTATTATCCCCTTGAGGTCAGTGTGGCAAGTGCTTTGCTGGCTCTCCATCATTTCATTACCTTTCTCCCCATCATTTCATTACCCAGCTCTCCATCATTTCATTACCATCTTCCCTCCATAAAAGAAGCTCCACCAGCAGTATCTCAAGGATGCATTTACATTTGTCCTGGTGAAATGCATCTGTGCACTTAGCTCCCAGCCTGGATCTGAGCAGCATTTTCTACTGGTTTTCCAGCTTTAACCAAGGTTAACAGTTTCTGACACTTATCCCAGTGGAGGGCAGCAGTGTCAGGGAGATTCATTAAGCAGCAGTGTAACAGCACTGGGGAGAATCCAGAACAACATCTGACAAGGGGCACTTTGCCTTTCTGTAGGTACTTCTTAGTCTGCAGCCCAAAAGCACCTTTCACATGAGTGCTTCCCAACCTTCTGCTGGGCCACAGCAGTGCTGGAAAGCACCTATCTCCGAGGAGGTGCCAGCAGGGCCATCACAAATGTGGGGCAAGTGGGGAAAATGCTTATACCAACCTTTCAGGAAGTATTTTGAAGTGGCTAAAGCCTTCCTGCAAGAGACAGGGCATTCAGCTGAGATTTTAGGATTAAATGTAATTTTTTGGAAGAGGAGGGTCTGAGCTATCCCAGCCAGAGTATATTCCCTAACACTGCAAAGATACTAATAGGTCCTAAATGAAATGAAATCAAAGATGCTACTGCTATTAGGTAGCAAAGTAGTACCAAAGATGTTATTACTATTACATAGCATCTTTAGTTTCATTTAATGTGAGACCACAAGCAGAAAGCAAGCAAACACATAGAGAAACCAATAGGTTTTCTCTGCCATGGTGTCACTTCAATGTTACAGCTGTTGGGTGTCCTAACCATTAAGATGTCTTATTTCTTGTATGTTACATCTTAATATCCCTTTTAAACACTGATTTTCTAGTCTTGTGGTGGCAGCTTTTGGGGGCACTTCATATTAACACTGAAGCCTTCTACGATGACCAGAGAAATGGTGAATGCTCCATCCCTGGCAGTGTTCAAGGCCAGGTTGGACAGAGCCTTGGGTGACATGGTCTAGTGTGAGATGTCCCTGCCCATGGTAGGGGGGTTGGAACTAGATGATTTTAAGGTCCTTTCCAACCCAAACCATTCTATGAATGTTGTGTTCTCCTCCGTAACTCCATGTTGATGTAGATTTCTAGCTGAGAACTTCCATTTAAAATATTAAATGTGTTAAAGCAAGTCTTTTGTAATGCAGAGCACTAGAATAACCATTTTGGCATTTTATTTCCCTCTGCTGTCATTCAAATCAAGGCATACACTAAGTTTTCCCAGCAGTTCTGCTCCTCTGTGATCTCTGCTCTCTTCCATGCTGTTCTGCATGCTTAGACACAGCATTGGCCAGGGTGTGCATTATTCCTCTGTCTGCAGTCCCACCTTGTTTATGTGCTGGATGTTCACACACTCTGTTCTCTCCTTCTCTATTGAATAGATCTGCCACTGCCTTTCTTCCCCCAGTAAAAAGCCATAGTTAGGACTAATGTTTTGTTTATTTTTGAAGTTTCCTATGACTGTGGCTAGAGGAATTAACACCCTCCCTCTTTGGACAGAACTGCCTGTTCTCAGGATGCTGCCTTCTCTTCTCAATGGGCTGAGGCTACGAGTTGTTGGTTTGAAGCATCACAAACTGGGTGCAGGCTCCTGTCAGCACCAGTGACAGCAAAGCCTAGCCAGGAAAAACAAGTGGGTGGCCTCATTCCTTTTGAGAACAATGGGAAATGACAACCATTTTGGGATGGAACAAAAGCAGACAAATGCTGGACGTGATGTGCAGTAGTGCCGGTGCTGAAGAAAAGACTTCTTAGGAAAAACAAGTTGCAGAAATAGCCCCTTAGTCTAGTAGAAATCTCCCTCCCCTGCAAAAAATCCCAATTGGATGTGGCCTCTCCATGACATCCTGCAAGTTTTAACAGAAGGGGATGGTGTAAAAGTTTCCATTGCGTGTTGTGCCAGGCAGAACAATAGGATACATTTCAGGCCTCCAGATTTCCTCAAGAACCCATTTCTGAGCAATGTCACCTTAGAAGCTAATTCACCACCATGGTTGTGACTTCTCATGCTTTTTCCTGAGCACAAACTGCAGCAAGTGATGTGAGGCTGTGCTGAAATTCTCACAACTGAGCCAGGGCGTCAGACAAAGTAAGATTTCATTGTAACTGTAAAGCTGAGGAGGTTCCTTTTACACCAGGGTCGCTTGGTGGATTTTTCCTTAAGCTGGGGAATTGCTTCTTAAATTATGTGCCTTTTCCTGGTGCCAGTGAGGAGAACTGAGAGGTTGTTGTGGGCTGGGAGGGGAGCTGGATCCCACCCAGCTCCTCTGCCCCAGTGCTGCACTGCCCAAGTGGTTGGCTTCAGGGGGATGCTTTGTGCTGATTTCCATTTACCCAATTGTGCTTTGTGGGATGTTCAACCCAAGGAACATGAGTGAACGAAAGAGGAAGCCCAAGTTTTCCAAGGAAGAACTGGACATTCTGGTCACCGAGGTGACCCGAAATGAAGCCATGCTGTTTGGGAGGGAGACAATGCGTCTATCCCATGCTGACAGGGACAAGATCTGGGAAAGCATAGCCAGGCAAATCACATCAGTCAGCCAGGTGCCCAGGTCTGTGAAAGACATTAAACACAGATGGGACGACATGAAGAGAAGGACCAAGGACAAACTGGCCTTCATGCAGAGGTCCCTGTCCAGCCCCGGCAGCGCGGGGCGGCCCTCGGCCATCGTCCTGACTGCCCATGAGAGAGCCATCGAGTCCACGCTGCATTCGACACGCCAGAGGCACGGCTTCCGGAGAGCGGATCTGGACGTGGTTGACAGCCCGTCAACAACCTGTAAGTATCACTGCCTTAACACCTCTTTGTCTTATGCTTGCATATCTCAGTGTGACCCCACAAGAGCGTTGTGTGGTTTGTGAGAGGCTGGGTTGCCTTGTCAAGCCAGGTCCTTACTGCTGAGGTTGGTTTCAAGACAGCCTGCTCTGGTGGGGGGTTGAGATGGATTGAGGGAAGGCTATTTCCAAGTGAAGATCATCTTTGTCTGTTTATCTAGTCCTTTTCCATACTTTCTTCTAAGGGTAGACACTGTTCAGATTCTACTTTCTTAATGGATCATAAGTCTGAACTGATCTTAAAGTGAGGGAGCATCCATAGTCGAAGCGCAGCTACCTCCAGTTTGTGAAGGAGTGTTTGTAAAGGATTAGGAGTTCTTCATCTTGCATGCAACCCCGATAAAACAGCAGTGCTGTCAAGCTGAGAATCATGTGCCAGTTACTAATGGATCACTGCATGGTAACCGTCTTCCAGGAGGGCTGTTGGGGGGGCTCAGTGATCTCTGGTGTTGATGCTCTGAGGCCTGGCTGCTTATGATTTCTCACTAGTGTTCTGAAGGCTCAGCACAAGTGTTGTGGAATACGTAGATTATGACTCTCTGCTTCCTGGCCCTGCCTTCCAAGTTAATCTTCTTGCATCACAACTCTCAGACACCTTCCAGTGCTGAACCACAACCTACTTTTGGCAGGTTCTTTCCCCAGTTGCATACATACAGTTGTCTTGTGTGGAGGTGCAGCTTCTTGGTCTGCGAGCTTTTAGGGATACAAATGAGAGAAAGAGGAGATAACTTCTTGGGAAGTGAACATGAGTGGCACTGTCCTACCACATTAGGTCTTACATCTGAAGTAACATTAATGGGAAAGAAAGGCAAAATCTTCAAGAACAAAGTGAGACTTGGTCGTTCTTTGCAGCTATCTTGAAAGCCAGTTGCACTATTTCAGAGGTAAAATGAAGACAGCTTGTGCAAAGAGATAGTGGGCAGTTGCAACAAATGAAGTATTGTTTCTTCTTACTCTTGCTGTGCCTGTACCTGTGAACTGGCACATCACTAGGTATTTATCAGACGAATGAGAACTTCCCCATGGTGTTGTGCTTTGGGTTTGGTTTTGCATCAAGTTTACTTGCCCGATCAATACAGGGTCCTGCTGCTGCTATGCCTGACTGCCTGGTTGTCCTAGTGATGCCAAACCACATAGTGGCTTTGCAGTTCAGACTTCACAAGCAGCAAATACTGCATCAGTGCTTTGCTCAGGGCAGAGTATGTAAGAAATTACATGGGAGCAGGGTTTTGGCGTGAGGAACTGAATGTGTCAGGGTGTTCCGAGACTGGACCAAAGGCCAGGAGCCTTTGTCCTTCCAAAATGTTCTAGCTACTTATGGTTTTGGGGAAAGGATTCATTGCTACTGTCTGAAATGAATTTATGTTCTAGTAATGAACAGTGCTGTGTACAGGGTACCTTGGCAGCTTGGATTCCTCCTCGATTGACTGGGTTTGCCTGTTCTTGAGGCCTCTTATGGCTAAGCTTGTCACCCAGATGCTAACGTTGCAGCACGCACATGTTGAGTTATGCATCAGGAGCTACAAGCTTGTCTCAACTGGCAGACTAGGGGGGAGGGAAAATCCCTTCTTCCATGTGCTTTGAGATACCATGAAACAGAAGTCAGAGCTGTGAGGGATTCGCATCAATAATCCATGCTTTCTCTTCTGTTTAAGCTGATGAAGACGAAGAGATGCCAGGCACTTCTCAGCAACACCGCTTCTCATCGCTGCAGAGGGCTGGTGCAGGAGCCAACCAGCTTTCCGGGCCCTCCTTCCTCCACTCTTCTTCCTCCTCGGAGCACTCGGAAGCCACCAGCCAAAGGCAGGAGCTGCCCTGTCCATCCCCACGCACCACCTCGTCCTGCAGACCCCCGCGCTCCCGCACAAGGAGCCCTCCCCTTTCCAGCTTCGACCGCCAGCTTCTCCATTCCCACATGCAGCAAACGGAGCTGTTCAGGCAGTTCTGCCAGGACCTGGTGGCTGCTCACAGGGACATGGCAGACAGCATGCACGTCATCGCTCAGAGCATGGCCGACCTCACCAACCAGGTTGGCCAGTTGTGCCAGACCCTATCGGAAATCCGGGATGGGGTCCAGGCTTTCCATAGGATACAGGATCCTAGTGTCACACAGGGCGCTCTGCTGCAAGCAGCTTGCTCAAAAGAGCCCCCTGAGGCCAGTGCAGAGTCTAACCAAAACACCCCAAAACAGACCCCTCCTGCACGGATTACCAGGTCACGGAAGAGAAAATACCATCTTTAGTCTGCATTCTATGAAGTAAAGAAGGGTGTCCCTTCCTTGAGCATGCTCATGTGGCCTCTCCATCTGTATCAGTACTCTGTGGGGAAGGTCAGCAGCTACTCCAACCAGTCCACCCCCCTGCTAGCTACCAGCAGTATGAATTGTGGCAGCTGAATAGTAGGGCTGGCCCCCTGCAATGGCAAAGAGGAATCCTAAATCTTACAGAGCTTGGAATGTAGGACATCATTCTATTCATAGATGTTAGGAGTTTTCGCTGGGCTCCCCATGCTTTGAATGCTCTATAAACTACGAGATGCAATAGGAATCATTGTCTTGATCTCTTCTTGTGCCTGTGAAATGTTATTTACTGAGACAGCATATTACAGAGCTCCCTTTGCAATCAACCCACAAATTTACCCTAGCCTAGCCTTCCCATCATCTTCCTGCAAATTATTATATGTACTGTGCAGTCACATCTTTATGGCTCTAGAGACTCTTACTGTCATTATTACCAGCATTAATGGGTAATCCAGGGCTTACTGTGACTTAGAAATAGGTTTGGGGAGAGGTATGTAAAGCAGAGCTTCTGCAGGGAAGGAAAGAAGGCACAATGCTGAGGCCAGGAGGACAGGTCTGGGCTCTCTTGTAGTTTCAGACTGCTAAGAGGGGCTGCTATGGCATGTGCCTGGATCCTGCAGTGCCACATGTTCTTAAATCAGAGTTTAATCTTTGTCTGCTCCAGTCTGAAAACTCTACCTGCAGTTATTTGATAGTGTGACAACATTTAAAGATAATTGTAGCGTATTATTTCCTTGCATGTTCTAAGCTTCAGTTTTGAACTGCCTCAGCCTCCTCAAAATGTGAGAGACTGCACAGAAGCAAGGAAGGATGTAGGGCCTCCTTCTGACCTTGGGAACAGTTTGGTTCTGTATCACTGTAATCCTGTCAACTTCAGGACAGTTACTTTGCACTTACTCAGTGTTAGGGTGGGATCTGTACTGTGTTCTCCTCCCATGAAGAGTTTACAAGCTGAATTCACAGCTACATAGGTGAAAATCTTAGACATGGCTGGTTTTGTACTGCTTGCTTTCCCCATACAGCTGCAAGAAAGAACTGTTACAACATAGAACTGCTTTAGTGCTGCATGAGGTTCCCATGTACAGCCCCAGTTCTGAAACTAGGCTTTAATAATGTCACCTCAGGTGGTGAGAACGTGGCAGCTTTTTATGTGGTGTCTGTCTCTCTTTGATTTGCACATCTGCACCTTCCATCCCTGTAGAACAAAAACGGACTATTAGTTTATCCTGTTCTATTCTATTCTATTACTATGATATGCTTCAGCAGGGAAAAGGTCCAAGGTGTTACCCACGCACAGTTAGCACGCTACTGCTCTCCAGGCTGTCCTATTGTATGTGATGGGTTGCAGGAAATAAGAATGCCCATCATCATGCCATGTCTGGGCTACAGACTAGGCCAAAAAGTTGCATAAACTTCAGCAGGTATGGAACATAGGCAGTGCAGGGTAGCAGAAGGATGGCTTTATGTGGTCTTGAAGGATCTTCTTGAATCTGTCCGGACTGTCCTTGGGAAGTATAAGTGCACTAGCTTCTCTTCTGGGAAGTTCACTGGATGTCTGCTGTTCCTGCTTGTCCTTTTTCAGTTGTTCTGTAATTCTAATTCAAGTAATTTATTTTTAGTGGTGTAGTAAAAGGCCTTTGCTTAAGAAAGCAGGGGTCTGGCAAGGATTAAAACCTGCTTTCTGAGGAATGACCTGCACTGGTTTCGCGCGTAGGACGTTCCTCACCGTGCTGGTGTCAGACCAAGGCAGTACTCACTCACTTTCCTCAGAAGATGTTGTTTTACTTCTACTGTAACGTATATTCTACAGGAGTCAGTCTCCCTTCAGCTGAAGGGAAGATTGGGAAAGGTGGTGGAAATGGGTCTAATTTACAAATCACAAAGAACCGAAATAAAACCAATGATACGTTTTAAAGGCTGAGTCCGTAGAATGCTGCTGCTATATATTAGAAGTAGTATTTTATATTTTTATAATACCTGGTCCCTGCTGATGTTCTCCCGTGGATATACTGTGATAGGATTAGCTCCTCGCATGTTGTCCAGGGGGATCCCTTCTGGGAACCCTCAGGTCTGCAGGGGAGGAGGCTCCCATAGGTGCTGGGCGCTGGAGGGAGTTGGTGGTGTTGCTGCCATCAGTTTGCCCACACAGACATGCTTAGACAGAGCATCCTGGTGCAGGATGCACAGCTTTCCATCCAAACCCCCAGAGGCTGGGCTCTGGTCAGGAGAAAGGACCTTATGCTGTGAACTGCCTGATGTCTCCCCCAGTTTCCTCTGTGGACTATTACAGATTGGCCCAGCTTGGGGGACATATCTCCTGCCCTGTGTAGACCCCTCGATGGAGTGGCTTTTCTGTACTGGCTCGCAAAGGATGCTTCCTCCTGCACCCATCATGTTAACTGGCTGTTGAAGTAAGTGCCTGTGTCAAAGCAAACTGCTGTGCTCAAGCCCAGTATCTCCATGTCTTGTACATGCTGAAACGAAATTATCTCTTTCAAAGTATTTTTGTTAAGAATGCAATAAATATATAACACTTTTAACACAGCTGCCGAGTCGTTTGTTTCTCTCCTGTAAGAGCTGCCTGAGCTGGTGATAAGCCTGTCACAAATGCTGGGTCTCCTGGAGCTGCTGGGGTAGGGGATGTGGGTATGGGACCTCATGGCATCTGCCTGGGCTGGTGGCAGCATCTCCTTGCCCTGGCTTTGCTTTGGGAAAGGCCAGTGAATGGCCTTTTCCCTGTGGTGCTCAGCCATGGCAGGGCATCAGTGGAGCACCCCCAGAGCCAGCCAGAGGGTGAGCAATGGAGGGGTATGGGGCAGAGCCTGGATGGGGAGGAGCTGGGTGGGCAGAAGCCTGAGCTTCCTCCTCACTGCCTTGATGTTTTCCTGGGCATGTTCACTGGGCCATCCCAAAACATGGCAATTGGGAGTCCTGAGTGTGCTGCTGGTTGGAGAGGCTATGCGAAAGGTGGCCCTGTGGGGGAAGGAGCTGTGCCTCCAACAGCCATGGGGTTGACCCAAGCCCCAGTAGCTGCAAATGGGTCATTAATGGTCTCCATTGGTGCAGTGGCTGGTCCTGAGTAGCCTGAGCAGAATCTGTGGTGTCCTCAAGGCTGGCTGAGGGACTGAGCAGGACATAAGTGACCTGTTTGTAGCTGTTGGCTCTGCTTTCTGCAGGAACGGGAGCAGCTCTGGGTGGCTGGGTCTGCTCCATCCGTGATCCTGACCCCGCTCCTCCTCCAGGGATCACGGTCCATGGGAAACCCACTACACAAGCAGGGCTGTGCCTGTCTGCCTGCAGTACTTGTGTCCTGGGCGTCTGAACCAACCCAGTCCTGCCTCAATCCAGCTTGAGTGTTTGGCATTGGGAGGGGACTGGCTGCTTCCCAGCCTTCACAGGAAGGTTGTTGAGGATGCGAGCACCGCGGTCTTGGGAAGATATGTCGGTGAAGGCAGATCCTATGCTCTGTTCTCAGCAGCAGTCTGTGTCCCTGCCTCGCTGAGCAGGCTGCTGTGTTATTGTGACTTCCTTCATCTTCAGCCCGTTGTGTGCAGACCTTAGACCAACAGGTGAATTTGGGTTTAATGCAGTCTTTCATAACCTGTGTCATTTGTCCTTCTGTGGTCACCGGAGCAGCGCTGGTTCCAAAGAGGTTCATTTATGTGGATGATCTCATCCCTCTTTACATTACCTCAGGGAAGTATCACAGTTGTAAAGCTTCCTCCCTAAGAGCGTAAAGCAGTTACTGGCTGCCAGCAGCAGTGAAGAAACGTGTTTGTGACTAGATTATTCCACAACTCTCTGCTAAGGGCTTCATTCATACCTCCTGGTGAAATCAGCAGCGCTCTCATCCTGGCTCCCTGATGCTCCGGAGCTGCAGGATGCAGGCAGCAGAGCTGAAGGATACTCCTTAGGCAGAAACTTGGAGGGCTTTACAGGCAGGAGGAGAGCAGCAAACAGGAAAGCATGCTGGTTCTTAATCAAGTACTTCATAATGAAAGTGAGACCTGTGGGAGCAGTTAACCATGCTCTCCCCATGCAGAGTTGTGTGTTAGAGGATTTTGTACATCTCACTTGTGACTGTGCTGGGAATGCACCAGACCAGCCTGGCCCCATGAACTCAGTGCCACTGGCTGTGGGGATGTGAGCCCTTTGTGTTACACTAAGGAGTTGTGAGAGACCAAGGTGGTAAGTGTTCAAGGTGGCAGTGTTCAAGGCCAGGCTGGACAGAGCCTTGGGTGACATGGTCTAGTGTGAGGCATCCCTACCCAGGGCAGGGGCTTGGAACTGGATGATCTTAAGGTCCTTTCGAACCCAGACCATTCTGTGATTTGATTCTATGATAAATCTTTGCAGGTATCCAAGGTTCTTTGCAGGGGCAGCTTGATCTTGTCATTGCTCTGTTTGGGCAGTGGGATGCAGGACAGATGCAGGCTCTCTCTTTAACTGGCAGAAGCATCCTGGCATTCCGCTTGGACTGGGGAGAGCATCCTTTAGGATCTCCTATGCTGTGGGGCACCCGGCTGACCACAGCACATTGCTGTATCTCAAGGGTCATGTATGTCACAGCTGTATGAAGGCCTGATGCACCTTTTGTAGTGATGGCTAACACCCAGCAGTGACAGCCTGGCAGCAGTAGCTGTGTGCTGTTGCAGGACCTCCTTCCCACCACACTCCTCCAGACCTCTCTTCCTTCTCAGATACATAAACTGGTGGTTTAAAAGTGCCTTCTGTGCTCAGAAGTAAAACAAGGGTTAACCAAAGCCAATGTTGGGCTAATTTTGTCAGTGCCAGAGCCTGCTGCTTGGATAATGACTGAAGATTGCAGAGCATCCTGCGTAGTTCACATTAGGAAAAATACAGCTGATTGCACTGTTGCTTAACATTGAAACCAGAACTGCTGGAGCCTCGGGTGCTCTGAGACACTGCAGACTTGTTTTGGGTGTTTTGTGGGAAGCTTCACCAAGTTTGTGACCTTATGTGTCAGTGTGCTCATATGCAGGTAGGCTTGTGTCTTCTGTGTGTGCGTGCACATGGCTGGAGAAGGGGAGAGTGTTTGGATTTCTTAAGCCAAAGACATTCCTGCGAGCTATAAGGGAACGTTTGGGCAAGGACTAGTAGCAGCAGATGTCAAAGGAGCCATGTGCCACTCGTCTTTGTTAATGTTGCTGCAGCGGGGAGTATATAATGAATACTGAGTAATAGGGGCAAATGGAATAAAGGAAAAGCTTTTAGATGTGAACTGTTCAGATCTGCTGTTGGGATTGTATGTGCAATGATGGGGCCTCCTCCTGGTCCTGGGTGGGTGTTAGGAGCACGTGTTGGTGGCAGCTGGAACCAGTCTTACCAAGCCTTTTTAATGCTCTCTAGCAGGAACACAAGGAGTGTGAGAGGAAATGATATGATCCTAGCTATAGATCTGTCTTAGCAAATGAACAGAAGGCCAGTTGCTTGGAGTGGGAATTAACACATTTGTGCTGAGCTGGAATCTAACTGTTTTAAATGAGGAAGATAAATCCCATGCCCAGAAGGCAATCTTCCTGTCAGCACTGCAGGAGATGCCCTAACATAGTGCTGGGGTTTTCACTTGCAGGGCTGTTTGTATTCCTATGTCCCACCCCACTGAACGCACAAGTGCAAAACCTTCCAGTATTGGTGTGTCCTTGGATTCCTTTTGGACCATACACATTAGGTGTCCGTGTTTCTGTCCTGAGTATCACAATTCTGCTTGTCCGAGAGGAGTGAAGCAAAGAAATCTTTAGGTATCTATGAAAATTAGGTGTCTACTAAATTAGGTATCTACTAAAATTAGGTATCTACTAAATTAGGTATCTACTAAAAGAAAGATGTGTTTGGGAAAAGAGACTGGCTGAGGGACCATGCCATATTCTAGATGTTCCTGAGAACAAAGGAGGAGTCCCTAGGATGTGAAATGATGGTGGGGAGTCCAGAAGTCCTTGTTTCCATCACCAGGCAAAGGTATTTCTTCCTGTGAGATTCTGTGTCACCCTTACTGG
Organism: Nestor notabilis; assembly: GCF_000696875.1. NCBI lineage: Eukaryota > Metazoa > Chordata > Aves > Psittaciformes > Psittacidae > Nestor > Nestor notabilis. The sequence goes on along the minus strand of NW_009920548.1, from coordinate 7,271 downwards.
CAGATACTCCTTCAGGTTGGATGTACGTAGTTGTCGTCCCTTCCCCAGCAGAAATGGACCCACTGGCTTAGTGTTCCCTGGGTGTCCGTGCTTGTTGTCCTGTATCTGGCAATTTGCACACCATTACTTGTAATTCCATGCTTTCCAGTCTGGCTTTGTTGATGGCTCTCTCTGAAGGTCATTCTGGCTTTATCATGGTTGTCATTCTGGTGCAAGGGGAGGGCACAAGAGAGAAGTTTGTCCTTCACGCCTGCCTTGTCACCTCGCCCTCAGGTACGTGATCATCTCCCGGGAGGAGAGGGAGCAGAACCTGATGGCCTTCCAGCACAGCGAGAGGATTTACTTCCGTGCCTGCCGTGACATCCGCCCTGGGGAGAAGCTGCGGGTCTGGTACAGTGAGGATTACATGAAGCGGTTGCACTGTATGTCCCAGGAGACCATCAACAGGAATCTCACAAGCGGTGAGTTCCTTCCCTTTCCACCTTTCTCCCCCCATCCCCTTGGGCTGCCACTCTTGTTGGACCATGTGTGGTGGGTGAAGTAGGTGATGCACAGGCTACGTGAGGAGAGCTGCATTTCTAGATGCAGAGCTCCTCTAGGTGAGAGTCCCCAGCTGTGTATGGCATGGATGGATGGGTGGATGGATGGATGGATGGATGGATGGATGTACAAGAAGAATAAGATAACCACTGCCATGGACATCATGAAAGAAAGATTTGTGCTGTATTGTGTCATGTCATGTGTCGTGTTGTGTCACGCCATGTGTGTGCTACAAGGGCCTGATGCAAAAGGCCAGGGATCACAGAGCTCCTCTAACACAAGACTTTCCAGCCTGGAGATCCCACAGACAGCATTGGGTTTTTCCTCTGAACATGCTGCTTCCTCTGGCTCCTTGAGCAGCCTGTTTTGGGGGGCTCCATCTGGTTTTGCGTGCATATGAAAGAGAGGTCTCCTTGGTGTGTTTGTATGTCCATTTTCCTCGCTTAATTTATCTCCTCTTTCTTCAGAGAGATTATTTGGGATCAGCGCGACATCAGCTAGAGACTCCTTAGTCTCACAACCTTAGAATGCGCGTACAACATACAGGAGGCTTTGTTCTTATCCCTGGATAAAAATTGTTATCTTATCTTAAAGAGTAGCCATTCTGGAACAAACCCAGGGGTCCTTTAGGTCAGTGTAATGTCAGCAATATAAGAAGCTTTAGAGGAAGGCAAAAACTCTTAATGCGTCTGTTCATCTATATAATGCTGATACCTGAAGTTAATTAAGGGCATTTCTTTCCAGGCCTACCCACAGAATGGCAGGGCCTCAGAGGGACAGCCACACTAAATATAACTTTCTAATTAAGATTCCCATGTATATTATTACACAGCTGCTGTTGCTGCCTTGACTTGGTAAAAGGTGTCTCCTCTTTAATCATGGGGTGGACCAGATGTCCTGAAAAAGCTGGTTATCCTCTCTCACCTTAGAGTCACTATGCACTTGCAGTGTTACATCTTGATGGCTGTACTTGGGCAATCCCCACTTCTCAATTAATGTTGGTGTGAATGTGGTTTTCTATGTTAATGAACATCACCGAGTGATTAGGTCCAGGCTGCAGTGATTTTGCTGCACGCATTAATGGTCCAGATGGCTTAGTACATAGTACGGCGAGACAAGGACTGTGTCCTTGGAGCAGCTGCTCTGGAGGGGATCCAAGGCCATGAGCTCCTGCTGTGTCACACAGATATGCCTTTAGTCGTGGTTTGTCATGGTGTCGTGGTTTGAAATGTTAACTCACAGCCTGCTCTGTGCTACAAGTACAGTGAAGATCTGCCTCTGGGCTCACCAGGACCTGCCATACCACACACTCAGGTAGAAACCTCTGTGGCTGTGGAGAACGTCCTAGGAGCATTCTGACATCTCAGTGAGCTCATCGTGTGGCAAGCTGGGCTCAGCCTGTGTTCCCAAAAGGAGTGCAGGGACGTTGTTAAACAGAGCATCACTTGTGCCATTGTTTAACGGAGCATCGCTCGGGCCATTGCTAGAATTGCGAGAGACATCACCACCTCAGCTGGGAGGGCATTGGGAGGTGGTCAGGGAGCAGCACCAAAACCTCTTGAGTCACTTTCTATTTACCACACTTCACATGCCCTGCAGATGAGCCTGTCGTGTGAAGTGGCACACTTTAAACTCACAGAAGAACTACACGGTCCCCAGGTTTTGTTTCTGTCGGTAGTTTCTGACCCGCCTCACCAGTGGAGTTGAGACCAGTAATGTGAGGGATCATCTTGTGATTTCTAGCTTTTCCATAGGGCTGAACCACTTGGGTGGTTGGGGGAAAAAATCACTGGGAAAGAAGAATCCATTCTCTAAACCCCTACCTCCGCCAGTAGTTGTTATAGTCCATAACAGGGGAAATACAAAGACCCAGGCTCAAAGCTTTGCCCATAGAAATTCTCATCAATGTGTTGAAAATGAGATCTGTTGTTACAGATTCGCTCCAGAAGAGGCTGGGCTTGCCAGCCAGCATTCAAACCCAGTGCAAAATCCCTGCCTTTCGGGCCAGCCCTTTTTTACAGTGCCTTACTCTAACTGTTTCAAGTCTTGCATCTTTTCTGCATTCATAGCATTGCTCTCCTTAGAAAGGGAATGGTAGCTTTTGCTCCGTAACAATTATGAAAGCATGAATACACTTTAAAAGCAAACAAAACCAAAAATCAGCATAAAGCAGCGTCTTGTTTGGGAAGCCATCAATGCTTGAAGTTATTTACAAGATAGAAGAATGATGGAAATTGAGCCAAACCTATCGTCTTTTGAATTTCCAGGTAAGGAAATCTGGCTATTCCATTTATTTTAAGCAGTTAATAATTTGTATGAGGTTGCTTTTATTCTTTTTAGTTTCATTTTATCACTGAACGGCCACGCTCTTAGACTCCACTGATGCCCCATCCTTGGAGGGCATTCACCCATTGTAGTTCAGTTGGCAATGAGTACCTTTGGGGTTTAAGAGTGCAGGTTGGTTTTTACTCCTTTACCATTGCATTTCTGGAGCAGCCTCCAAACCGAACGAGAGTAAAGGGGCTTGCAAAGTTTGTGCCATGGTTGTCATGAAATGGTCCAAATCTCTCGCTGCACTGCTGTACACTTGATACCTTTTACCAAGTCAAAACAGGCACAGGTCTTCCAGCCAGCCGACACGGCGCTTGGGCTCTGGGCGTTAGGTTCCACCACGATCAGTCATTCACCTCGTAGTCCTCTTCCAGCGCAGGTTGGTTACACCTTTAGGTTAAACAAGCTGCCTGTAGTTGCTCTTCTCTTTAAAGTGTGTGGGTTCTACTCCGCTGTGGCTACCCAAAACTGTCTCTGTTTTTGCAGACGTGCCCATTAGCAGGGCTCCTTCCTCTCGCAAGCCTTGGTTTCCACTGGGTTGTGTCAGTTCCCTGGTTTGGAACGCAACGTGCAGACCTGCAGGGATTCAGCCTGCCTTTTTGTTCTGTTTTCTATTTGGGTTTTAGATTGAGGGATGTTGCTGGGTTCCCAGTGATAATCCCCACCCCTCGCTTTCCTTTCTAGGAGACAAAAGGTTACAGAGGGAAAAGTCGGAAAAGAACGTGGAGAACCAAGAGGACGGGAGGGGGCCGCTCCAGCTCGCCACCTTAAAGCAAGGGAAGAGCCCCTACAAGCGCAGCTGTGACGAGGGGGAATCCCACCCCCAAACGAAGAAGAAAAAGATTGACCTCATCTTCAAAGACGTCCTGGAGGCTTCTTTGGAGTCTGCCAAATTTGAAGAGAACCAGTTAGCAACGAGTACGCCGCTTGCCATTAGAAAAGCATCTAAATACCAGGCTGAAGACATCTTTGAGCGGTGTGGCAGTGCCATGCAGCACGGCTCCTTGGGCCTCAGCAGAAACCGGAGCGAGGGGGAATGGAAGGTCCCTCATGGTTCCTCTTTCAGCTCCACCAAAGAGGTGGGAATCCTCGAAGATGAGGAAGAAGAGCCTTTGTCACTCAAAGCAGACAGCCCAACGGAGCTGTCGCTGGCCTCTGCACAAGGCAACTCCCATGAAATCCCCACCACCTCCTTCTGCCCCAACTGCATCCGGCTGAAGAAGAAGATTCGGGAGCTGCAGGCTGAGTTAGACATGCTGAGATCTGGGAAGTTACCTGAGCCACCCGTGTTACCGCCCCAGGTACCCGAGCTCCAAGAATTCTCAGACCCCACAGGTAAGCCTTGCCGAGTAACAGCGTTCTCCAAACCCTGCCTAAGGAGAGTAGTGAGATGCCTGTGTGCTGTGTACCCATCTAAAGAGTTTTGCTCTGAGTATTCAGGTGAACACGTTGGTTCCATGGAAGGTTCGCTGTCAGGTTTTGTGACCGGGTGGGCCAAGAGCTGACACTGTGGGCACAGTGGAAAACACTGTCTTGGGAAAGACTCTGTATGACAACTTGCTCTTTGTTGCCATTGTAATCGATAATGCACTGCCAATAAAAAAGACATTCCATTGCAGACAGTTTGTTTGCTGTATTTTTGATGCCTCCTCTTCCAGCGGAAGCCCCTCCGCAGTGCCTCACAGGCTACCAAGCAAGTCTGAGTGACTGTGGTAACACTGAAATGTGCGCTCTTTGTGTATGAAATGATGTCCCGCTGTGCCCCTTGTTGGAAAGCCCTCTCTGTTCCCTCCATTGCCTTAACACAACCATGTGTCCTTTTCTGAAGATACATTTCATTTCCTCCAGGAATGTGTTGTTGAGCGGCCAGGAACCTTCATCAAAGGGAATATGTGGGTCACACCATGTATTGTGCAAGTGGCCAGGATGTAGTGTCTTTTCTTGCTGTCCATTGTGGCATGTTGGAGACAATGTTCATATGCAGGAACAGTGGTTTATTTTCCCTTCAAATTCTACCTGTAGTGCACTGTGGGGGGCAGGAGAGGGCAGGTTGTGGCCACCTCATCAGGCAATGCTCTGCTGTCCCCAGTAGGATGCTTCTCTCGCTCAGCAACTTTCTAAATACCTTTTCTGTTTGTTTCTGTTCTTGTTACAGCTTCAGAAAGCATCATCTCTGTTCCCACCATCATGGAGGACGATGACCAAGAGGTAGATTCTGCTGATGAATCGGTTTCCAATGACATGATTGCTGCTACAGATGAGCCTTCCAAGATGTCTTCTGCAACGGGCCGGAGGATACGGCGGTTCAAGCAAGAGTGGCTTAAAAAGTTCTGGTTTCTGCGGTACTCCCCGACACTGAATGAAATGTGGTGCCACGTCTGCAGGCAGTACACAGTGCAATCCTCTCGGACTTCAGCCTTCATCATTGGCTCAAAGCAGTTCAAGATACACACAATAAAGCTTCACAGCCAGAGCAACCTCCACAAGAAGTGCCTGCAGCTTTACAAGCTCAGGATGCACCCGGAGAAGACAGAAGAGATGTGCCGGAACATGACCCTCCTCTTCAATACAGCCTACCACTTGGCCCTGGAGGGCAGGCCCTACTATGACTTTCGGCCTCTGGCAGAACTGCTGAGGAAGTGTGAGCTTAAGGTGGTGGATCAATACATGAACGAGGGAGACTGCCAAATCTTAATCCACCACATCGCCCGGGCTCTTCGAGAGGACCTGGTTGAACGCATCCGACAGTCTCCCTTCCTCAGCATCATCCTGGATGGGCAGAGTGATGACTTGCTTGCAGACACCGTGGCGGTTTATGTGCAGTACACGAGCAGTGACGGGCCTCCGGCAACAGAATTCCTGTCTCTCCAGGAACTGGGGTTTTCTACAACAGACAGTTACCTCCAAGCATTAGACAGGGCTTTTTCCAGCCTGGGAATACGACTGCAGGATGAGAAGCCAACTATTGGTTTGGGAGTCGATGGTGCTAACATTACCGCCAGCCTGAGAGCCAACTTGTTCATGACAATCAGAAAGACCTTGCCCTGGCTTCTCTGCTTGCCCTTTATGGTACATAGGCCACACTTGGAAATTCTGGATGCAATCAGTGGGAAGGAACTGCCATGCCTGGAGGAGCTAGAAAACAATTTGAAGCAGCTGCTCAGTTTCTATCGTTACTCTCCCCGACTCATGTGTGAGTTGAGGGTCACTGCAGCCACTCTGTGCGAGGAGACCGAGTTCTTGGGGGACATTCGAGCAGTGAAGTGGATCATCGGGGAGCAGAACGTGCTCAACGCTCTAATCAAGGATTACCTTGAGGTTGTGGCCCATCTCAAAGATGTCAGCGGCCAGACCCAAAGGGCGGATGCTTCTGCCATTGCCTTGGCCCTCCTGCAGTTCCTGATGGACTACCAGTCGATTAAACTCATCTACTTCCTGCTGGATGTGATTGCTGTGCTTTCACGCCTCGCCTACGTCTTCCAAGGGGAATACCTTCTCGTGTCGCAGGTGGATGATAAGATAGAGGAGGCCATCCAGGAGATCAGCCGGCTTGCAGACTCGCCCGGGGAGTACTTGCAGGAGTTTGAGGAAAACTTCCGTGAAAGCTTTAATGGCATTGCTGTGAAAAACCTACGGGTGGCTGAAGCCAAATTCCAGTCGATCCGAGAAAAGATCTGCCAGAAGACCCAGGTGATCCTAGCCCAAAGGTTCGATTCCCGTAGCCGGACATTTGTGAAGGCCTGTCAGGTATTTGACCTTGCAGCTTGGCCCCGAAGCACTGATGAGCTCATGAGCTATGGGAAGGAGGATATGGTACAGATATTTGAACACCTGGAGACGGTCCCATCGTTCTCCAGAGAGGTTTGCAGAGAGGGAATGGACACCCGCGGGAGTCTGCTGATGGAGTGGCGAGAACTCAAGGTGGATTATTATACCAAAAACGGTTTTAAAGACTTGCTCAGTCACATTTGTAAATACAAACAGAGATTCCCCCTCCTCAATAAAATAGTTCAGATCCTCAAAGTCCTTCCCACCTCATCGGCCTGCTGTGAGAAGGGGCGCGCTGCCCTGCAGAGAGTGCGCAAAAACAACCGCTCCCGGCTCACGCTGGAGCAGCTCAGTGATCTTCTGACCATTGCCGTTAACGGGCCGCCCATTGCCAACTTCGATTGCAAAAGGGCACTAGATAGTTGGTTCGAGGAGAAATCGGGCAATAGCTACGCTCTGTCAGCTGAAATGCTGAGCAGGATGTCGTCCCTTGATCAGAAGCCGATGTTGCAGAGCATGGACCACGGCTCTGAGTTTTACCCCGATATTTAGGAAGGAATGCCTCAGATCAGAAAGCTGTTGAATAATTTTTTTAATCTATACTCTAAACTTTGATATATTATATAAAATAT